>NW_007074872.1:276513-333447 GCF_000164805.1 Carlito syrichta
ACTTAACTGTACCCCACAATATCATAATAAAAAATATTGATAAAAAAGAGATGTTATGCATCTGTATTTGGTAACATATTTTGCCAACAGGGCAACTCTAAGTTTGCTAGACATAGACTAGTGATTGTCAACAGGAAGCAATTCCACCCCCTCCCCATCACTAGGGATGCTTGGTAATGTGTGGAGACATTTTATATTGTTAGAACAAGGTGTTGGTTGCTACTGGCACCTAGTGAGATGAGGCCAAGAATGTGGTTCAACATCCTACAATACACAGAATTCTTCCACCGCAAAGAATGACCCGGTTCCACATGTTGAAATAAGTGTTAAAATGCGGAAATAGAGTTATAGCTCAGTGGACACTCTAACTGGACTGTTTAAATCAAGAAATTTGAGCAGGTGCAGTGGCTTTCACCTGTAATCACAGTACTTTGTGAGACCGAGGTGAGAGGACTCCCTGAGCCCACAGGTTCGAGATCAGCCTGGACAACTTGGTGATACCTTTTCTCTACAGTAAATCAAAAAATTAGTTGGGCATGCTATTGTATTCCTGTAGCTCTAGCTACAGGAAGCCTGAGGTAGAAGGATTGCCTGAGCCCAGCAGGTTGAGGCTGTAGTGACTGTGAACATGTCCCTGCACTTCAGCCTGAGTGATAGAGACTTCGACTCAAAAAAAAAGTAATTCAAGAAATTTTTTGGCCAAGTTTGGTGGCTCAGCCTATAATCCCAGCATTTTGGGAGGCCATTGTCTCTACAATAAACAAACAAAAAAAAAATAGCCAGGCATGGTAGTAGCATACCTGTAGTTCCAGCTACTTGGAAGGTTGAGGTGGAAGGATCACTGGAGCCCAGCAGGTCAAAGCTGGGGTGGCTGTGAGCGTGCCACTGCACTCCAGTCTGAGTGACAGAGTGAGACCCCAACTCAAAAGAAAGAAAGAAAGAAAGAAAGAAAGAAAGAAAGAAATTTGTCCATGAAGGTTAGCAAAGTGATGGGTCAGTGACTGGGGAAGAATGAAGGGCCAAGATGAAGTTTAAAATATTGCAATAGAGGTGATTTGAAAGACTACTTCTGTGCTGATACCCCATCCTTGTGCTCAAAGTATGGTCCTTGAGCTGGCAGCATCAGCAGCGTTTGGGAGCCTGTGAGGAATGCAGCATCTTAGGTTTCAGATCATGGGTGCTGAACCCAAATCTTCACGTTCATAAGTTCCCTAGGGGACTCATGGGCACATGAAAGTAGTAGATAGGAAATTTCATCTGAAGAGAGATTTTGTCTTCTCTACTTTTCTTTCCCAGTAACCTGGAACAATCTTGGCAGATAGTAAGTGCTCAATAAATGTTCCAGGGCTGAATGAATGCTCTTAAGAAAAAAAATGCTATCACACCAAAGAGTTATAAGCACAGTGATATTTTAAAAGGATGTGGAGAAAAGAGAGCACTCACATACTGTTGGTGGGAATGTAAATTAGTACAACCTCAATGGAAAACAATATGGACACCTCTTCCAAGGACTAAAAATAGATCTACCATCTGATCCAGCAATCCCTCTACTGGGTATCTATCCAAAGGAAAATAAGTTATTATATAAAAAAGAAACCTGCACTCATATGTTCATCACAGAACTACTCACAATCACAAAGATTTGAAAGCAACCTAAGTGTCCATCAGTGGATGACTAACTAAAGAAAACAAGGCCTATATATACAATGTGTCTTGTAGCAACATGGATGGAACTGGAGGTCATTATCTTTTCTTATGTTTAAATGGATATTATCCATGTTAACTTTGCACTTGGGAAAAGTTTTGAAGATTATGGTCTTGGTTTTTTAAAAATTAAATTAAATTAACTTAAATTTTAGAGTTGTGGGGAGCAACTGAGGATTTACTACATAAACAAGTTGCACATAGCTGAAGTTTGGGCTGCTAGCTCTACCCCTGATGGTAGATCTGGTACCCAGTGTGTTGCCACATGCCCCCTCCCTTCTCTTTCCCTCCCTCCCCTAGCAGTGTCCAGCATCTGCCGATCCTACCCTTGTGCATGTAGGACCAGTGATCAGGGCCCACTTATGAGTGAGAACTCACAGTATTCAGTTCTTTGTTTCTGTGATAGTTCACTTAGTGTGATGGTCTCCAGTTGCTTTCATGTTGCTGTCAAGATGGAGGCCATTATCAAAAGCGAAAGAAGTCAGACCAGTAAAGATGAGTACTGCATGTACTTTCAAGTGGTAGTTAAACAATGTGTATACACATGGACGTAGTGTGCAGAGTGTAGATTGACAGACACTGGAGACTCAGGATGGGAGAGTGGGAGCAGGGAAAGCTATGAGAAATGACTTAATGAGTACAATGTACATTATTTGGGTGATGGATACATTCCTTTCTGGGTCACCAGAAGCACAATCCTCACTACCATACAATATGCCTTGTAACAAACATGCATTTGCACACACGGAATCAAAAATACGTTATTAAAAAAAAATACTGGTGAAGCCCTTTGTAGACTATAGTCAAATAATCTCACAAATGTAATAAATAAGAAACCCACCATGCACAGCAATGAATAAAACATGCCACCCCATGAGTGCGAAAAGGACTAAAGAATGAATATGTGCATTTGATTTATATGTCTAAAATCCCCACAGAAAAGTGCAGAAGAAACTGAGAACTTTGGTCATCTGAGATGAGAGGAACTTGATGCCTAGGTTTGGGGTGGAAGGGAGACTCAACGTTTCTTCTCCTCTCCTGTTTAAGGTTTTTTTTTAAGTCAGAGTTTCATTCTGTCTCCCAGGCTGGAGTACAGTGGGACAAACCTGGCTCACTGCAGCCTTGACCTCAGGTGATCCTTCCACTTAGTATCCCTAGTAGCTGGAGCTGTGTCTGGCTAATTTTTGTTTTTGTTTTTTAGAGACAAAATTTCACTATGTTGCCCAGGCTGGTCTTGAATGCCAAATCTTTTTTCTCAAGCAATCCTCTTACCTTGGCCTACGTGAGTGGTGGGATTATAGATGTGAGCCAAGGTTGCTTTTGCTTGTTTGTTTTACTTTGTTTTGTCTTTTTGATATGAAGTCTTGCTCTGTGGCCCAGGCTGGAGAGCAGTGGTGCAATCATAGGTTAATGCAGCCTTGAACTCCTGGACTCAAGTGATCCTCCCACCTTAGCCTCTCTAATAGCTGGGACTACATGTGTCTGCCACCATGCCCAGATAATTTTTACATTTTTGTAGAGATGGGATCTCACTTTGTTGCTTAGGTTGGTCTTGGGCTCCTGGCCTCAAGTGATCCTCCTGCCTCAGTCTCCCAAACTGCTGAGATTAGATGTGTGAGCCACCATGCTCAGTCCCTGAGTTTTGAAGCACAAATATATTACCTCTTCAATAAATAAAAAGCAGAAGATAAATAAAAGTGTGACTACTCTGTTTGCTAGCAAAGTGGCCTTGGAGTGTTGCTGATACTTGTGGGATTCCTATAAGGCCTGAGCATTTGGCTAAGATCCTACTCATGCTATTTTTATGTGGATGCTCATAGTAAATGCTCCATTACCAGAGGACTCTTGAGAGAGTCCCTGTTCCTGATGATACTGAAAAAGCACTCAGCTCACCTGGCTAGAGGAAGAGGCAGGCACAGTCACTTCCTACCTGTACTCACTGGCTCCCCTGGCCTCCTCAAACCCAAATCTTCCTTTCTGCAGCCCCTAACCACCCCTGTCTTGCAGACCCCTGTGGTGAGCAGAATTCTAATTCTGCCCTCATAGCCCCACTGCCTGCTGAGCACACACCTTTTTCCGGGCATTCAATCGAATGTGAGTCTAGGTGTTCCTATGGAGGGACTTTGCAGATGGAATTTAGGCCCTGAATCTGTTGACTTTAAGCCAGGGAGTATATCCTGCACGGGCCTGACCTAATCAGGTGAACCTTTACAAGAGCTGGACTCTTTCTGGAGAAAATAGATTCAAAGCTTAAGAAGGACTGCATGGGAAGAATATTTTCCCACTGGCCTCCAGAAGAGAAGGCTGCTGCATTGTGAGAAGGTCACATGGGAGGGAATGTGAGTAGTCCTCAGGAACCTGAGCATGGTCCCCTGCTCACAGCTACCAAGAAAGTGGGACCTCAGTTCTATAACCAGGAAAAACTGAATTCTTCCAGCAACCAGGGAGCTTGGAGGAGGGTCTCAAGCCTCAGATGAAATGGCTGCCCTGGCTGACACGATGGTTTCAGTTTTGTGTAAACTAAAAATAAAACTCTAAGCCTCCCAACTGAAACAACCTCTTCTTGGCCCAGGGGACCCCAGAAGAGCCTTCAAAACTTAATTCCTTGGGCCAGGTGTCGTGGTTCACGCCTATAATCCCAGCACTTTGGAAGACTGAGGGAGAGGATTGCCTGAGCCCATGAGTTCAAGACCAGCCTGGGCAATTTGGTGAGACCTCATCTCTACAATAAATTAAGAAAAATTAGCCAGGCATGGTGGCACATGCCTGTAGTTCCAACTCCTTGGAAGGTTGAGGAGGAAGGATCTCTTGAGCCCAGCAGATCGAGGTTGTGGTGGCCACACGCATGCCACTGCCCTCCAGCCTGGGCAACAGAGTGAGACTTAAACGAACAAAACAAAACAAACAAAACTTAGCTCCCAGACATGATGGGATGGGGGATCAGACATGCCTTGTTATGCTCCCTCTCTTTTGTGGCTTAGACACCACAATTGAGCAGCCTGAATGTTAAAATAGAGATATTAAGATAGACAGAACAGATCCTTTGTGGCACTAAGGCACCGAATTATAAACAGCTTCTAAGACCATGCAAGGGTTAAGTCATGCAACCCTAGGCAAGGGTTAAGTCATGCACCCCTACACTTAAGGAATAAACTATGTTCTTTGTTGCTGTTGTTGTTAGGGACTCACTCTGTTGCCCAGGATGGAGTATGTGGCATTCTCAGGGCTCACAGCTGTCTCAGCCTCCAGGGCTCAGGCAATCCTCCCACCTCAACTTCCCAAATAGTTTGAACCACAGGCACATGCCACAACACCCAGCTAATTTTTAAAATATTTTTGTAAAGACAAGTTCTTGCTATGTTGCCCAGACTGGTCTCTACTCCCAGGCTCAAGCAATTCTCTCACCTCCACCTCCCTAAATGTTGGGATTACAGGCATAAGCCACCACACCCGGCTGGAATAAACTATATTCTGACAGCCACATGGCTTTTTTTTGTCTCTAGCAGCTAAACCAGCACTGGCCTCAAAATAAGCAATATTAACACATTTACAATTGAAAAAGTTTTCACTTTCCTAATACTGAAAGTGGGTGAAAATAAAGTTTGCAGCGGGTTGCTGCAAACTTCTATTGCTAAGCACAAGTGAAATGGTCTTTTCTAAATTGTCACCTTTTTCACAATACAGCTGAAAGTTGCATATATATTCAGTTTTTGCCTTAGACACCACTCTTACTGCATTCTGTTTTTGTATTTTTATTCAGATTGTAAACCGAATATATATTATATGTATATGTATTTCTTCATTTACATTGCATCATTCCATCACTATCTGTCTCACTATCACTAAGTTCACTGGCTTCACAGTAGACCTCGGAAATCTCATCAACATCTATTTCTTCATTTTCCATAGTTATGGCAAATTATTTTTAATGTTGAAATATGAAAGCCCTGAAATATCAAAATGCAAGTATACAACACTAACCACATGAAAATAATGACCAACTTGCAATTTTTATCAACTATGTAATCAATAACAACATTGCACAGATGATATCAAATAATTATCTCAATTAACTTTCTCCTTGCCTCCTATTCATTTTCAAGCAAAATATAATAGCACATACATATGACAATGTTGCAGAATTCACAATTAGAATTTGGAATGAGTAAATTCACATTGGCAGCAATCAGCAACCAAATTTGAAATGTTGTAAATTCATATCAGCAATCACAAATGAGTTAAAACAATTCACAGCTCACACACTGAATAACTGACGCACTTGTCCTGATATGAGACCACTGACTATGGACTTGTCCTGGCTGGGCTACAGAGTCTACACACTTGTGTACCTTCATAGCCTGAAAAGATCTTTTGAAATATAGGGCCTATGAAAGGAAAAAACAAACAGCCCCATTAAAAATTGGGCAAAAGACATGAATAGACACTTCTCAAAAGAAGCTATAAGGGCAACCAACAGACACATGGAAAAGTCCTCAGCTTCACACATCAGGGAAATGCAAGTGAAAACCACATTGAGGTACCACCTAACCCTAGTAAGAATGGCCATCATTAATAAACAACAACAGATGCTGGTGAGGATGCGGAGAAAAAGGAATGCTTCTACACTGCTGGTGGGAATGCAAACTAGTGCAACCTCTTTGGAAGACAGTGTGGCGATTTCTGAAAGAACTAGAAATTGACGTTTCATAAGACCCAGAAATCCCCCTATTTGGAATATACTCAGAAGAATTCAACACCTTTTACAAAACAGACACTGGTACATGCATGTTTGTTGCAGTTCTATTCACAATAGCAAAAACATGGAACCAACTGTGCTGCCCATCAAAGCTGGACTGGATAAAAAATGTGGTAATATACACAATGGAATATTATGCAGCCATAAAGAAGAGCAAACATATGAACTTCGTAGCAACTTGGATGGATTTAGAGTCTATCATACTCAGTGTATCACAGAAACAAAAACAGAGTACCATATGTTCTCACTCATAAGTGGACCTTGAACAATTATCATAATACTATAAAAAAGGAATTGGCAGTAGTGGGAAACTGCCAGGGTAGAGTGGGTGGGATTGGCAGTTGAGGGAAACTGCCAGGGGAGGGAGGGGCACACCTCATCAACAGAGATACCTGCATAATGAACATTTGTATACCTAACCCTGAATTGTACCCCACATCTTTAAAATAAAGAGAAAAAAAAGAAATATAGGGCCTAACTGTAATACATTTAAATGTTAAGTCTCCACCCCAAAGCAAACATAAGTTGTATGTAACATCTTGTTTGCTGAATGTGCATGTGTCACGTCCACCTTCATTAATATTGATAGCTCCTCCTATAGCCTTTTGAATATGTATGTTTCATATTTTCCTTCAACGTTCTTGTCTGTGGTCTTGGCTTCAGGCATGCTTCCCAGCCTGTGGGACAGTAACCTTGAGGCTGTAACCTTCGACAAGAAATAAAGTTTCCTCTCTTTTTCCAAGACTAAAGATATATCATGGGTGCCAAAAAATGTATACACATTTTAAGAGATGTTAAGAGATGTTTGCTGTAATAAGACATGCCTGGACCCTGGTAGTAACCACTTTGAGCACTTCTTGTAATTGCAGAAGTCAAACGTGACTTGTAGCCATCTTATGGAGTATTACAATTTTAAAACTTTTTTTGCCTTTCTTAAAGTGTGTATACATTTTTTGGGGTCTCTCACTCTTTCTCTTTCTCTCTCAGATAGATAGATAGATAGATAGATAGATAGATAGATAGATAGATTTAGAACTTGTAAGACTGAGCAGAGAATCCATCCTGCTATGTAGAAATGCTGACCCACAGAAACTGCAAGATAATATATTTTTTAAAGCTGTAACATTTGTGGAAATTTGTTACACGGCAACAGATGCAGAGTGCAGCCCCTCCTGGACTCTTGGAGGGGGTCATGAAGACTGCAAAGCTGATGAGGTGGGTGCAGTGGTGGGTAGAGCTGCTGTCTCTGGTGTCCACCACGCTGCTGCCTGTGGTGGCCTAGTGACCACACCCATCCTGGCCACACTCCCAGAAGACACAGAACACCTCTTGCCTTGGCCCAGGGGTCACTGGCTGTAAAAACAGGGCACAGGTTTGAGCTGGTGATTCTGGTCTTCAGAGAGGCTGACCCAAAGCTGGCTCAGGAAGGGCTGACTTTTTGGGAAGATGATACCCTCACAGCAGAGCCTCCTGGACCCCAAAGCTGAGCGGGAAGGCTGTGCCTGGGACTCAGGCTCCTTCCCCATCCATGGCCCTCTCCCTCCAATAATTACACAGTGGGAGAATGTGAAGATGACTGGGGACCTGAGATTCTGGGTGTTTTTCTTGCTCAGAAAGGCAGAGATGACGTCTGAGAGCAGCAAGCCTTTGTGCTTCTATGGAGCTGCCTGCTTTTCAGGCTCCAGGAGCAGGGGGGCCTCAGCCATCAGCTTACCCATCCCTGGAGTGGAGACAAGGTTCACCACAGGAAGGCCTGTGGGGCAAGGCCAAGGTTACCATTTTGGGGTCCCCAAGAGGGCTTTCTGCTTCTCAGATGGACTCTCCTCTTGTGGCTCTACCTCACTCCACCCCGCTTCTCTTGACTTTTCACATCTCTTATTTTTTACATCCTTGGGCATCTTGTCCCACCATGAGGTCTCATCAACCTCTCCCCCATTTCAGCTGTTACCTGTGTCACCAGATTCCTGTGTGCCAGATTCCAGTTCAGCTGCATTTTTGTCTGAGTCTGATTCAAGGTGACATTGCTATCTCCTTGTTCCTGCACCTCCAGGGACAGCTCTGTAATTTTGGGAAATATATATGAAGGTTAGGAGTTGTGCCTGCAGTGGTTAATATATATGAGTACATACATAGCCTGAAGATACAGACTACACACACACACACACACACACACACACACACACGTATGCGTATTTAGCCCAAAGTTACAAAGGATTCAAAGAGAATAATATAAACAATTTTACAACCATAAAGTAGATAATCTAGATGAAATGGACAGATTCCCAGGGACACACAAACCACCAAGGTCAACTCAAGAAGAAATAGAAACTCTGAAGAGACCTCTAACAGATAAACAGATTGAATCAGTAATTGGAACCTCTCAAAATGAATGGCTCAGACCGAATGGCTTCACTTTTGAAATCTACCTATCGTTTGAGGAAGAATGAATGTGACTCCATTGCCAACATCTTCAAAAAATAGACGAGGATAAAACATGATTTACATAATTCTACAAGGTCAATATTACTCTGACAACAAAACCAGATAAAGACATCACAAGAAAACTATAGATTAATATTTCTAATGAAAATGGATGCAAAAGTCTTCAACAAAATATTAGGAATACATTTAAACTTGTAAACAGACTTGTAAACAGGAAGCTGCAAAAGTTTTTGAAAGCAAGTAAAGACTCCATATAAATGGAAGGACATTCTGTGTTCATGGGTTGGAAGATTCCATATTGTTAAGATAGTAATACTACCCAAAGTGATCTATAAATATAATGCATTCTTTATCAATATTCTAATAGTCTATTATAATTGTTTTGCCAAACAAGAAAAGTTCATCTTAAAATTCATATGTAATTGTAAGGGACCCAAATACCTAAGACAGTTTTGAAGACCAATACATTTGAAAAATTTACACCTCCTCATTTCAAAACTCACTACAAGCCTACAATAATCAGAGCAGTATGATACTGGCATATTGGCCAACAGAATATAATTGAGAGCCCAAGAATAAACCCATTCATCTGTGGTCAACTGATTTTTCCACAAGTATTACCAAGGCTATTTAATAAGGGAAAGAATAATCCCTTTAACAAATGATGCTGGTATTACTGGGTATCTACATGTAAAAAAATAATTTTGACCCCTATCTTACACAATACACAGACATTAACTCAAAATAGGTCAAAGATCTAAATTTAGGAGCTAAAAATAAAACACACCAGAGAAAATACAGTGGTAGATCTTTCTGGCCTTGGATTTGGCAACGAATTCTTAAACATGACATCAACAGCACAAACAACAACAAAGGCAGATAAAAAGGGCCCCATCAATATTTAAAGCATTTGCTCATTAAAGTGAAAAAACTATTAAGAAGATGAAAAGGCAACTACAGAATGGGCGAAAATATTTGCAAATTGCATATCTCATCATGGGCTGCTATGAGAATACATAAAAAATGCTTACAACTCAACAACCAAAAGATAAACCCAGTTAAAAAATGGACAAAGAACTCGAATAGATATTTCTTCAGAAAAGATGAAGAAATGGTGAATATACAAATGAAAAGATGTTAAACATAATTTGTCATTAGGGAAGTGAAAATCAAAACCACAACGAAATATCAACTCAGGCAAACCAAAAAGGCCACGATAAAAACAAAACAAAAGAAACAAGTTTTTGCTAAGGGCATAGAGATTGTAACTCTTGTATGTTTCTTGTGGGAATGTAAAATGGTACAGTCAATTGGAAAAGCAGTTCGGCGATTCCTCAAAAAGTTAAACATAGAATTACCATATCATCCAGCAATTCCGTTCCTAAGTATCTGTCCCAACAAACTGAGAACACTTATTCAAAGGAAAACTTGTACACCAATATTCATAGCAGAACTGTTCACAATAGTCAAAAGGTGGAAACAACCCAAATATACAACTATGAACAGATGAACAGAACATAGTATATCCATACCATGGAAAAATATTCAGTCATAAGAAGGAGTGAAATACTGATGCATGCTACAACATGGATGAACCACAAGAATATTATGCTAGGGGAAAGAAGTTAGACTAGAAGTTATGATTCCATTTATAGGAAATAACCAGATTAGGCAAATCCATAGACACAGAAAGCTGATTAGTGGTTGAGAGGAGCTGGAGTAAGGGAAGAATGAGGATGGATTACATAGTAGGTACAGTGTTTACTTCTGGGGTGATGAAAATATTTTAGTAATAGAGGTGATGGTTGTATAACTCTGTGGATATACTAAGTTCTACTGAAACACACACTTTAAAATGGTAATTCCAAAGTTGTGAATTTTAGCTCAATAAGACAGATCATATTTATATATCAGCTAATAATAATTTATGGTCTTTCAAATTAGTTTTTTTGAAGCAGTGTCTATTTTGTTATTCTAAATTCTTCATCGTACTTGTTTTAATGCTGATACTCTATGTAACAATTAAAATGCATATTATCTACAAGTTGATGCATTTCTTTTTAATCTTCTACTTTAACTTATTTATGAGAATAACACTGACATTCACATGTGGTCACTTGGCCCTAGTGGGATTGAAGAAGAATGAGGCGGTGAAAGGGTGGAACAGAAGCATGGGGCATTCCCTGAACTTACCTGTGCCTTCAGAATAATTGAAGGTCAGCATCCCATTGGGAAGGGTCTTGCTCAGGCCTCTCAGGGAATCCTCCAGATCATACAGCAGGTGAGTGGCCACACAGTGATGCTGTGAGCAGGGCAGGGTCTCCAGGTCTCCCGGGGTCTTAAGCAGCTCATCCACCTTCTACATGAGGTTCTAGGGGGATAGGGACACAGAGCCCATGAGCAACGGGTCAAAGGGATGCGCAAAGACTCTGTCCACTCAGTCCCAGTGTTCAGACCCTAGAGACTGTCTATTTGGGGAATATAGGAGGCATTGGATGGGATTCCCCCTTTGGATGAGATCCCTTGGGTGATCCTTGACTCTGGAGTATAGCCCCTCAAAAGTAGCCCTCTTCTGAAATGTCAATCATCCCATAAACCCAAAGTCTACAGAGCAGCCAGAGGAAAGACAGTAGGTGCACTTGGTGTCTAATATTGTGTATGACTTTCCCCATCCCTGAAAGACGCAGAGAGTCAGGCCAGCTCCCACTGTATGGGGTCATCTCCTCCCAGATGTAAACTACCTAAGGTCACTGTGGATTGCTGCCACCTTGCCCCTGGGGGTACTGCTCTTACCTCAATGGTGGTCTGGACTGAGGATGACCTCAAGTCTTTTCTTAGATTTTGGGGTTTGAGAAAAAGTGGGAGAGACTCTTGGGAGAGGAGAGAAGAGGAGGTCAGAGAGTTTCTTGGGTGGATGGAGAACTCAGAGCAAAGGCATAGCTCAGGGGCAGTGCTTTGCAGAGTGATTTCCTGCCCCCTGGGTCCTGCAGGGCCAGTCATCTGACTGTGGATAGCAGAGGGTGGAGTCCAGGTGGGGAAGGGCACCCTTGCTGGGAACAGGCTCATTAAGGGTGTGTCAGAGTGTGAGAATGGTTCTAGGGTCAGGTCATACCAGGTACCTTCACAGAGAGTTGTCTTCTGGTTATTCCAGATCCCAGGTTTGGGCTTCCAATCTGGGCCACAGCAGCATGTGTAGGAACCCATGGTGTTGATGCAGACAGTGGAGTTGTGGCACTGTCCGGATGCTGCCCGGAGCTGCACTCGTCCACATCTGGGGACTCAAAGAGGGTGACGGGGCAGGTCCTGTCCCAGCCAGATAAGGTCCCTTCTCCTGCCCATGCCCCACCTCGTACCTCCCTGTATTGTGCCCCTTGGGGTGGTGGACGCTGGGTCCAGAAAGATGGAGAGGCCTGAGCTCAGCAGGTGGCTTCTGCGGAGGCACCCATAGTAACTGGCTGCTGCCTGGGGTCTCCCCAGCCTCCCCCTTGGTTCCCAGCTCCTTCCCCGGGAGCCACTGGTCTTTTCACATGGCGCCTCAGAAGAATCAGTGCTGGACACAGCACCATTCTGTGTGGTGTGTGGGTGCCATTGAATATGGGATCAGGAGCTTGGTGTCTCCAGAACGTGGGATATGGCTCTCTACCTTCACAGACAGTGTTGTTTGGCCATTTGGGGAGCCAGGAATCGGAGTCCAGCCGGGACAGCAGCAGCACTGCTAGTTGCCCATGTTGTTGAGGCAGTGGGTGGAGCTGTGGCATGGGTTGTGTCTGGAGGTGCATTAATTCACATCTGAGGACAAAGTTGGAGGTCAAGCCCTGGCCCTGACTGGCTCAGTCCTTCCTTGCACCCACTTCCCTGTCTGTCAACTGTCCTAGACCAGGCACTATGACTGCACGAACTGCCACTTGGTGATTTTAAACTTCACCTTAAAAGCAAGTTGTGGTGATAAGCACAACAGGGGCCATGGTCCCCAGTTTATAGGAGGTATCACCAGGAGGGAAACCAAGTCATAGGGGTTGTACTTGACCAAAGACTCTGGCTGCCCCCTCCCTGGCCATGGCAGAAGATCCCCTCTTAGAAACGGAAGTGACACCTTCCACTCACGCATGACAGTTGAGGAAGAGGTGAGGCCTGGGGGCGGCACAGGGGAGCTCCAGGCCCAAAGGGGCCCTACTGTCTCCCTGCCCGGGAGGATGATTCCTCCATCTGTGGCCTGGTGGGGCCTTGACCTTGAGGGACCTTGTGGCCCTTCTGCCTCAGCTGCATCCCAGCTTCTGTTTGGCATCACAGCATCCTCGGGGTTGCCTCTAACTGTGCAGAGCCTTGGGTCCTCCAGCCTGAGTGCAAAGCCGAGCTAGCACTGGCAGGTGTAGTTGCCCGGGGTATTGATGCAAGTGCTGTGGCTCCTGCAGAGTCTTGGGTTCTGCTGACATTCATCCACGTCTGCAAGCGGAAGGGAGGGTGAAGGGCGCCTGCAGCCTGAGTGACCTTTGAACTGTGGGTCGGCCAAGAAAGCATCCAGGAGGCTCTGTGTCTCCTGTTTCCGATTGGCAGGGAGGCATCCCATGGTGAGTGGTGGCCCAGACCCTCTTGTCCATATGCTGCCTGGGCCTCCCAGCTCCTCTGTTTTCCTAGGCAGCTACATCTGGGTTGGGGGACCTCACAGTCCTCTGGGACCAGCCTGGAGATTCTTGGTAGATGTCAGGGTGGGTCTTCCTGGGAAGGAGTGAGGGAGATGCTCTTTCCCCAGCAGGCTGGGTCTTGGTTCCCTTGGCCTCATCCCCAGGTGGCCACTGGTTGGTTGAGTTTTCCTCAGAAGCCTGGTGGCCCTAGAGGGACAGCAGTGTCCTGCCCACGCTCTCTGAAAACCAGCTCTGTCCAGGACTCATCTCTGAATCAAGACTTGGGGATGATGTTCAATGACTGAGAGGTGGGGAGAGTGAGGACGACAGTGGACAATGGGCTCTAGGCCAAGGTAGACTTGGGGTGGACGTCCAGCCAGGCAGCCTGGGGCCTTGAAGTGACTTTTCCTGATCCAATGAAGCATCCCACGGATGTGGCACAAAGTGGTGAGGATCTACATCTGAGCAAGGCCAGCCAAGGGCAGGCTCAGGTTCAGTGTCTGGAGAGGGAGCAGGTGCTGATGGGGAGAGTGGCAGGCGATTCTGTTGTCTCTCTTTTGCCTCCTACCATGGACTTATGCCTGCGGTGGGGCTGCCAGCACCGCGGTGGGGCCGCCGGCACCCACGGCTGCAGCCCGCCAGCATCGAGGACAGGAAGTGAGGTCAAACTGACAACAGAATCTGGCAGACCTGGCTGAGCAGCCTATTTATAAAAGCTTGTATTCAAATGAAGGCTTATGAAAAAGTAATTCTTATTGTATTTAAAGAGACACACAGGACTTCTCTATTGGTTGATAGTGGCCAATGAGACTTGTACAAAGGAGTGGCTATCAGCCAATCAAAATGAGTGTATATTATCCAATGAAAACGAGCCTTCTAGGAGCCCTCATTTGAATAGGGAGTTTATAAATAGGCTGCTTGGGGCCCTGTGTGGCAGTGTACCTAGTTCGTGAGGTCTCGCCAGGAGCGCTGCCTCACGAGAAGGTAGAACCATGCTGGTGGGTGGCTCCCCCGCACCGCGGAGCCGGGCCCGCCCGGCCATTTCAGGCACTGTTGAAACTCTGACGGCTGAGGAGGGAACTTCGGGGAGGTCGCTCTTGGACATTTATCGTCTGCTGTGAGTTTAGAAGCTCTCATTTTCCTGAATTTTCTTGCTTGGTGTTCTTTGCTATCTTGTATTATTTGTGCAATAATGAATTTAGACTGTTCATTGCCTCTGGGTTTTTGAGTTGAAAGTGCAGCCAGCTGTAGTGTTTTCATGAATTAGGATTTTTTTGAGGAAAGTGACCTCTGCACATGAAGGGCATCACACAACCCGATGTAAAATGTACATGAATGTGAATGTGAAAGGGAAAATGAGCATGAAAACGGGTGGGGGGAAGAGGTGGGACAGGCTGAGGTTGGGTTGCCCTAGGTTGCACCTGACACAGAGGGAAACATTCCTACTTTTAGATGTGTGTTTTCATTATTTTAAATTGTGGTGTTTCCACAATTTTATATTAACTGACAAATGTGTAAAGAAGTATGTTGAAACTCAAGTATTAAGTTTTTATATCAGAATCAGAATATATAATACTCCTGTTTCTTGGGTTTAAAGGAAGTCTACTTAATAGTATTCCAGACTTACATTTCTTAGCTTCTCTTCCAATGTGAGTATTTCCCTAGTTATGGTTTTCTCATGCACCTGTGATGGTCTTAAATTATTTAAGAAGTGCCATTGCCAGGCCATTGTGGCCATCGCCTTGCTATGTTATGGTGTGGCCATTTGCTCTTTGAGCTCTGGCCAGGCCATGTTTTCTTAAACGTTGGCTCCCTTCCCTCCCTTGGGAGGTGAATCCCCTCTTTCTCACTCTCTCCAATTTATTTTCTAAATAAACTATATTTATTTTACCTCAAAAAAGTATTTTTAAAAATTTAATCCAGATAAAATGTTCCTTACAGGACTTGACATTGAATGGAGTTCTTGAAAGCATAGATGATTCATGGCCACTTCCAAATTTTTGAGAACATTGTAATAAGCAAAATTCATAAATTAGCCTGAGATGGGAGTACTGAGGTTTTTTGTTTTGGGAGGTTTATTTTGTTTTTAAATTAAGAACCATTGTATGTGAATCAGTTATTTGAGAAGTATCTACAGGACTCTCAAATCGCTGGAAATTATGAGCTGATTTTTTTTCCTTCATCGGTTGTATTAATTGAAAAGAGATGGTCTTCTATTACAAATAGAATATCTGAGATCACTTAGTGTACTTTTTAATTTTTTTAATATTAAAGATGAAATTGAGATGTTTCTAATTTCCTTCCTTCATATATACATTTTGTGCATTTTCAAGATAGCTTGCTGTGGAGGTCTTTTTAAACCATTTTCACTTGTTTCAAAATATCAACCTGCCATGATAAATTACAGGAATACATATAATGTGTTTGTAGCAAGGTGCTTCAGATTTCAGTATAGTGTATTTTCCAATTTCTGTGACTTTTCCCAAAGCATTTTTCTTTCTTTTTTCTTTTTTGAGTCATAGTCTCACTCTGTCAACCAGGCTGGAGTGCAGTAGCACACTCATGCCCATCACAGCCTCAAACTGCTGGGCTCAGGCAATCCTTCTGCTTCAGCATTCCAGGTAGCTGCAACTACAGGCATGCACCACCATACCAGGCTAATTTTTTGATTTATTGTAGAGAAAAGATCTCACCATGTGGCCTAGGCTGGTCTTGAACCTTTGGTCTCAGGCAATCCTCTTGCCTCCACCTCCCAACGTGCTGGGATTATAGGTGTGAGCCACAATGCCACCTAGCGGCATTTTTAAAAAAGAGCTATTCCATAACTACTTTTTCTGAACCCTTCCCATGCGTTTAATTCTTTAGATTTTTATATGATGTTTTAGCAATATTTATCTTATAAAGATATCAGTTGGTGTGTTTATGGGTAATGACTGCATGTGATAATATATGTGCATATATTTTTACAAATTCAGGATTGTTTTTCAGAGAAATGCTAACTCGGATTCAGAGAGAGAGGGGAAAGGCATATACAGTCATAGGACACTCAATTATTTTTTAATATGACTCATTCTTGGATAGTAAACAAAACTGCCTCTTAGGCCGGGTGCAGTGACTCATGCCTGTAATCCCAGCACTTTGTGAGGCAGAGGTGAGAGAATTGCCTGAGTCCAGGGGTTTCAGACCAGCCTGGGCAACTTGGCAAAACCTCGTCTCTACCATAAAGCAAAAAAATGATCTGGGCATGGTGGTTTGTGCCTGTGGTTCCAGCTACTTGGAAGGCTGAGGTGGAAGGATCACCTGAGCCTAGCAGGTTGAGGCTGCAGGGACCGTGAGTGTGCCACTTCCACTCCTTTCTGGGTGACAGTGAGACTCTGACTCAAAACAAAAAAAAGTGCCCCTTATGCATACTTTATTAATATTCTATTCAGGAAATTTAAGCACTACAGTATGATGTTTTGATATAGACACAACTAGTGAGCTAATTACTAAAATAAGCGTCATCTCACATAATTCTCTTTTTCTTTGGTAAGAAGTACATGAAGTCTATTCTCTTAGAAAATTTTCAGTTACACTACTGGATCATAAAATACAGTGCTCATGCTGCACTTCATATTTCTAAATGTATTTATTCTATAGAACTCATAGTTTTATATCCTTTGATCTAAATCTCCCTGTTACAACTACCCTCTACCTATGACAACCACCATTCACTTCTCTGTTCTATGTATTCAAGTTTGTTTTGTTTTTAAGATTCCACATATACAAGATCTCTTGTGATTTTCTTTCCCCCTGTATCTTCTTTATATTATTTAACATAATGCTTTCTGGTGTCATTTATGTTGTCACAAGTGGCAGGATCTCCTTTTTTGGTCTGAACAATATTTGTATGTATATATATCTCACACATTCTTTAGCTAGTTCTCTTTCAACTCATAATATTGTTTCAATATCTTGTCTATGGGAAACAATGCTGTAAAGGTTACGGGAGTGAGTTTATTTTTACAAGATGATGACTTTATTTTTTCTGGGTTTATACCCAGAAGAAAGATGGCTAGGTCACATGGTACTTATATTTTTAATGCTTTTAGGAACCTCCAGATTGTTTTCATAATGGCTGCACCAATCTACATTTTCACCATCAGTACCCATGGGTTCATTATTCAACCCCTTGCCAGCACTTCTTATCTTTTAGCTTTCCAATAATAGGCAATTAATTGATGTCAATTTGTTGGAGACCCGCTCCGACCGAGGGTGGGTTAGGACCTGCACCGGAGAATCTGGACAGTGAGAAGAGACCACTCGGAGGCAGTTCTTCTGGGAACAGTCTGATCAGGACTGAAGCCAATTTTATTCAAACGTTTTCCAACTTATATATCATTTTCTATACCCTCCAGCAGTGTGATAATTACTTGCTGGGGGGTGTACAAATTCCATGATGTATATCGCGCTTTACAAATTATGCATCACAAGACCATCTCGAGACTTGCAAATTCCAAGCAGACAATTCGAACTCCATGATGCCTGATGTGCTTCACAAAACTCAGATTAAGGTCACAGGTACACAATTTCAACACAGATCATTCAAAGTGTTTTCTATAATGTTCAATAAATCATTCATATTATACTCTTTGTTCTAAACCCTGATTAATACAAAAAACTTTCTAAGTTAACTCTAGGTTCAATCCAAGTTCATTGACTCCTAATATTTTTTAATGATTAATATTATCAACTTAACACTATACTATAATCTATAAGTTTACTTAAATGACTTAGCTGTTAGTTATACTATTATCCTATTACGATTTAACGTAATGCCTTATAACTCAGTTAAAACTTATTCTTAAACTACCAAACTTTACTATAATTCATATGAGTTTCATATGTCTAAACTTTAATTTTTATATAATCTAATGATTGACCTTTAATACTATGCTATATCCTATTAAGCTAATACCTCATCATTAATTCTTTTATAAATCTTATAGTAACTATTATATTTGAATAATGTAGCAAACGGAAACAAAACAACAAGCATAAATTTACGCAATTGTGAGTGTATATGTATATATTTTATCCTAACAAGTCTACTCTAAAAATCAAATAGTAGCTGTCACACTCTTGAACAAGGAAATGCATGGCCGCCATGACGGTGGCCATGGGCTGAAGCAGACAGAGTTTCGGTAATTAACGAAACAAAAGAAAACGTTCTGCCTGGCTAGGGACAGGGCGATAAAACTATTATGGTAATTTAATTTCTAATCTTAGCCCTAGGGGAAACTGCTTTCGGGAACAAGAGCTGACTAACCAGTCTACCAGGAAATAGAAGTTTAAAAATGTCTTGAAAAAGGAGTACAACTTAGAAAGACAGAGAAAAATAATTCTGCTGTGCACTTTCCATCAGGCATATTGATATTTACTTATAAGTTTTACTGCCATATATGCACACTGGTCACTAATCACATGCCAATATTATAGGTATACTGATATCCTATGTCAGAGGCGATCTTCCAGATGGGCCTTTACAGGCCTCAGCCATATAGCTATAGATGTTGGCTCCCAACATCAATTGATATCTCATTTGGTTTTGGTTGGAATTTCCCTGAGGATTAGTGATATTGATGACCTTTTCTTTAACCTGTTGGCTAATTTTATGCCTCCTTTGGAGAGATAATGATTCACGGTCTTTGTCCACTTTTTTATCAGGTTAGCTTTTTGCCATATAGTAATATTATCTTTATATATTCTTGATAATCACTCCTTAACAAATATAACATTCCCATATATTATCTTTGAATCTGTAGAAGTCCTTTTCATTTGGTTGTTTCTGAAGCTCTGCAGAAGCCATTCAGTTTATGTAGTCCCACATATTTATTGCTTTTGTGGCCTGTTATTTTAATGTCCAATTAAAAAATACCAACCTACCTTCATCAGTGTGTTTTTCTTCCTCTTCTTCCTTCAATTTTTTTTTTTGCCTTTTTTTCTCTTTCCATTTTTCATCTTGGGAGCATAGGTTCAAATTTTCAGAACATACACTGCCTCTTACTTACATTTTCTAATGCATTTTATGGTTCCAGGTCTTGTGTTCAGTTTTTTAATTCCTTTTGAATTTTTGACCAGATTCTTCTGTCTTATGTAAATAAGGGTCTTATTGTGTTCATTTTCATAGGGATATTCAATTTTCACAGAATCATTAATTGAGCAGACACTCTCTTCCCTGTTGTTATATTATTGGTGTTTATTTTTTTTGATGACTTGACTATATATATGTTTAGGTCTGTTATTTTTCCTTCTTTTTGTTCATTCGTCTATGTTTCTGATTTCACACCAGTACTATACTGGTTTGATTATTATAGCAATGCAATTTCAAACTGTAGAGTATTCTACTACTTCCAAGTTTATTTTTATCAGAATGCCTTTAAGTAGTCATGGTCTTTGATATTTCAGTCTGAATTTAGCATTATTTCCATTTTTAAAAACATACATACATAATAACTGTTAATATTTACAAGGTACATTGCTATGTTTTGATACATGTTTACATTGTGTAATGATGAAATCAAGGTCTTTAGCACCTGTTACCTCATACACTTCTTATTTGTGGTGAGAACATTCACAGTCCTCCCTTCCAGCTAACTTGAAAAATACAATATTGTTAACTATAGTCAGCTAAAATGCAGTAGAACACCAGAATTTATTTCTACTATCTAATTGTAACTTTCTACCCATGACGAATCTCATTTCCTCTACCCCTAACCTCTGGTAAACACTACTTTGTTTATTCTTGAAGTCAGTATTTCTAGGTCTCACATGAGTGACATGCAGTGTTTGTCTTTGTGTGCTTGGCTTAACATAATATCCTCAAGGTTCACCCATGTTGCTGAAAATGACATCATGTATTCTTTCTTAGAGCTGAAGAGCATTTCTTTGTGTATGTGCACCACATTTTCTTTATCATCGCATCCATTTATTGACACTTAGGTTGACTTTGTATGCCAAAAGAAAAAATGCTAAGACAGTTCACATTTAACAGTCTGATTGAGCAAAGAACAATTTGTGATAGGGCAGCCTTCTGAATCAGAACAGGCTTAGGGAGATATTGGCTCAGTCAAGTAGTGCAAGAAGATTTATAGACAGAAAAAGTAAAGTGAGGTACAGAAACAGGCAGTTTGGTTCATTTCAGTGTTTGCCTGATTTGAACCTGGTTTGAATACTAGTTGTTCTCCTCTGATTGGCAAAAACTAGGTGATTGGCACCAAAGGAAGTTACAAACTATATAAAAATATCTAGGTAGGTTACAGTTCACCATGTGAAATTTTACACAGACACTTCTAGGTTGAACCCAAATTATGCAGGGGGGCAGTTTGGGCTCAACTAAATTCAACTCATATAACAGCTATTATGAATAATGCTGTTATATGTTTCCCTGAATTTTGTTAACCTTCCCAGCAAATTGATCAAACCAAAGAGGGAATCATGGGAACCCCAACATGAATCCAGTCAGGCAGAAATTTCAGAGGGCTAGACTTGTCACTAGGGATTAGAGTGCAGGCTTGGGATCTAAACCCTCCCCCTGTGGGATCTGACACTATCTCCAGATAGGTAGTGACAGCATTGAAGTGGAGGACATTCAGCTGGTGTGTGCTGCCTAGTGTGTGGGAACAAACCCTAAAGCAGTTAGTATCAGTGAAGCAGGATGTGCTGGGCCGGCCCAGGTCAAATGCTGTAGATTGAAAGAGCATTTTGGATTGATGCAGGGGCCACAGTTCATTACTGAACAGTCACAGATGTGAAACAGGCAGTTATTACAGAGGGAACAGGCCAACCAGTGTACTGGGTAAAAGCCAGTGTAAGGTTTGCTATTCTGGCACATAAGACTGTTGTTTCTCCTCTCTGAGGGAGTACCCAAAAGGGAATTAGTTTTTGGAGGGCAGACCCCTTGCAGTATAGGCTTCCCTCTCTAGGTAAGTGTTCTAGGAACCCATCAGCGTGAGCATACCAGCTAGCATCGTTGTCAGAAACTGTGTTCAGCTTCTGTGATTTTTTTTCTTGGAGATTCAGTATGTTTGTTCATTTTATGATGGGTGATTTACAAGTGTACATGTGTCCACACTGTGCTGAGCTGAATGTTCATTTTTGACCAAAAACATCATGACTCCCATGTTGGTAGTGACAAATTCTCCTTTTAATAGTCCTCAAGGGAGTGTTCCCTGAGACTTAGGGCAAAAACTTGTGAGTACTATCCCCCCAATCAAGAACTACTGGGACTTTGGTCTAGAGAATTTCCACTTGCCGCAAAATACTTATTAAGTTTGTAGTCTCATTTCTTCTTTTTAATGTATTATTTTTATTTATTTTGTAGCGATGGGGTTCTCACTAGGTTGCTAAGACTAATCTCAAAGTCCTGGGCTCAAGTGACCCCCCCCACTCAGCCTCCCAAGGCCCTGGGATAACAGACATGAGTCACACAAGTACATTATTATTTGTTAAAAATATTAGTTGTTATTTGTAACAGGACCCGCCCCCTGCCCCACCTTGACCTTTAGCCATTCTTTATCCTAAAGCTACTAAATCTTTTACTGCAAGCAACTTTCTTCTTTAGAGAGTCCAAGGAGTGGTTCAGAAACTCCAAAACCTTGGAACCAAGAGATCAGGGCTGGAGTGGTGTGAAGGGAGTGCTGGGAGGGACAGAGGTTGCTGGATGGTGGGGCTGAGGGGACTCACCTTGGTCTGGGCCTGTAGCTGACTCTTGAGTGACTCCACTTCACACCGCAGGAGCTTCTGGCAGTCAGGAATTATCATGGTGGACTTGGATTTGGGCAGAGGTGAGGCTGAACCAGGGCTGGAAGGGGTGGGGACTGTGTCACAGGCAGGGCAGAGGTCAGCAGAGGCTCAAAGTAGGGGTAGGGACCCACTGACACTGGGGCAGAGGGTGGAGGTAAGAACTGGCAGGTCTTCCTCCCTCAGTCCTGTTAGGAAGGAAGGGTTCTTTGATTTTGGAGGAGCTTCCAGGGAAGTGGAACAAGGCGGGAGTGGAAATTTGTCCCTGGGCTGCCTCCCTGATGAGCCTATCCCAGTTTGGATGGCTAGACAAGACTTGAATCTCTTGAGTTCTAGGTGCACCAAATCACAAGTGCAGGTGAAACTGCACTCCAGGCATATTTATGCACCTCCCATTTTGCCTGCACATTCTAAGGGGTGGGCTGGCCCATACATGTGTGGACCTGTGGGCTGCTCCCAGTAGCACATTCCTGTGGACCCTTGGATATCACCAAACACCAGTCCTGTCTCTGACTTGGGCTCAGGTAATGACCTTCCATCTTAGGGAGCAAAGGACATTGACAATGTCTGCCATAGGCACCAACAACACCCAAGCCACAACCACGCATAGTCACCAAAATACACAACCATAGTCACACTACCTCAGACACAGCCATGCGTGCTAAGTCATAAGACCTAGGGCATCTACTCATGACATCCCAGATAAACAACCACAACCACACAGACACATAAGCAGTCACACCCAGAAACAGCCACAAAGCCCCACTGAAGACCCACAACCTCTCTCATTCTTTTCACTTAAAACACATTTAGCCCACTGGGTGCCAGGCACTGTTCCAGGGGCTGAAGACATACAGTGGGCATGGTCTTCAGAAGGATCCCCTACCCCAGCCCCTTCTCCAAGCCTTGGAATTGTTGATTGCAGTGATTTCCTGAATTGAAGGAATTTCCTGGATGGAAGGGGTTTCCTGGGTGGGGTTGACCTTAGCTCTGGTGTGATGCTTCTTCAAAATGATCTGGTCATTTTAGTGCTCCTGGTGCAGGTCTGAGTTGGGGAAAGGGGGCAACCCCACATGGCGGAGACCCCAAGCCCCACTCTGGCCTCCAGGCTATACTCTTCACTGTGTGCTCAGAAGCAGGAGGTCCCAAGATCTCTGACACTGGGGTTCTAGAACAGCTGAATGTACAGTCCTTGTGTGAGGAAGAGCCTAGTTGTGAGGGCTTCCTTAAGGGACAGCCCAGAGCACTTCTTGTGTCCCCAACTTCTCCCAGCCTCCCTGCTCTCAACAAACCCCATGCGTGGTGGAATTTAACTTCTAGACACTGGCAAATCATGGTCACATATGGGAACCAGCCATTACAATGTTTCTGTTATCCTGGTAAACCACAGGGAACATTAGCATGCATCACACTGGAGGCTGAGGGGGGCAGATAGCGGCAGGACACCGAGCAGTCAGGGTAGGCCAGCTAAAAGAGGGTTCTGGGAGTAGCGGGGACAGGTGCTGCTTGGAAACAAGCCCCGTGTCCACAATGACCCCAGGCCCTTCCTGACATGCCAGAGAGGCCTCAATGCAAGCCCCAGGGGTTGGGCTGGGCAGTGAGTAAAATCCAGAAGACCCTACAGAAAGAAATGAAGCCTCAGAGGGCCCAAAGAAAAAAAAAGGACCTTAACATGAGTTCTTAAAGGGAGGCTATTCCTAGCAGGATGCAGATGTGCAAAAGCTTGAAAGGATAAGCCGGCATGCTCTGAGCTGGTTAAATTTGGGATAGCTGCAGGCAGGGTCTAAGAGGAAGCAGCAGGGAGTTAGCAAGGGAGTTCAAGTGAGGCATTGAAGACCAAGCATAGGAGTTTGGACCTGGCCCCACAGGTACACGGGAGACCTACAGTGTGTGGAGAGGCAGGGCATATCTATTTAAAAAATGCTTTCTGAATTGGGGTCCAGGCCTGTGCCAGATGAGGCTAGGAACAGGAAAGAACTCAGCTCTGGGTCTCAAAGCCACATCCCCTCCCCCACCAGTATAGTCAGGGCTGGCACAGATGGAGATCTGGGGCAGGTCTGCCTGGAGAAACTTCTAGATGAAGGACACCTTGCCCTTCGCCAGTCAGTTCCCCAAATCCTCTAGACCTTTCTCTTTGGTCACCCTTGCTGAGTCCTCTGCCTTATGTCTTTCTCTTGGTTCAGTCTGCCTGGAAGACTCCTATACACCCTTCAAAACCCTACTCAGCATATTCTCTGTAAAATCTTTCTTAGTCCTCTTTTAGGCTCATATTTCTTTGCTGGGGGACCAGCCCCTGCAGGTTTTGGGGAGTCCCTTGGAAGGTGTGGCGGTGTCGGTGAATATTCTGGAGAAATAAAGAGAAAGAAAGAGACTGGACTCTGTCTAGTGCAGAAGCCGTTTAATGGGACAAACTGCAAACCTTTTATCCTAAAGTTTCACAGGCAAAATCACAAGATTTTCACGTGAAGACAAAGCCAGGTGGATGAGGGGCATCCCCCACCCACTAGGTGTTTTCTCAAGCATGAGGAAGGACAATCCCAATATTATTTCACTGTTACTTATGCTTGGTTAATGTTCCTCACAAGCAATACAACAATTCTAAAATCATAATATTCTAATAATCAATAACTTCTAAAACTTATGCATTCCCAATACCTAATGACTGACTTAAATCCTAATACCTTTCTATTCTGTGCTAATTTTACTTGTACTGTAATTTTAATTATAGCTCAAACCAGTTCCTAAAGAATGTGGCCCAGTCCAAAGATCACACTGGACCATTTCTAGGAACAATTGATTACAATCTCTTAACAAAATGGCTATTCTAAAATCCTATATATCTATCTTAAATTCTATAAAAGTTTCTAATTCCTAATCCTAATATATAAAGCTTATCATCAGTAATAAAGCTTCTAAAATAAAACCCAAATACAAACTAATTGTACTAAAACCAAAGCCACAATTAGTAGAAAATGGGAACAATGAAATTTCTAAAGTTAGCTGTATTCTTATAAAACCTCAAAATATCATGTTTGACCATGCTTGAACTAAAATAATTCCCTGACGTAGCATGACCTATTCTATAATACTTTCTATGAATAAAATAAATTCAGTTTCTATAATAAGTAGGAAAAACCTACACTAATTGTAAAATGGTTTAAAAGAATGCAGCTCAGTCCAAAGTGGATGCTGTGCCCTTAGGAATGTGGCCCAGTCCAAAGTTTGTGCTGGGCCATTTTTGGTAACTCTTGATAATCATCTATACCATCTAAAGCTGGAAACAGCTCTCTAAATGTATATACTAATTCTACAAATATACTTTTAAATCTTAGAAAGAAGCTTGTACCATATAAAAGGCTCCCAAATGTGACCTGAGTTTGAACTGTGTTAAGTTTAAAACTGAAACCGCAGTCTATGAGAAATGGGAACAATGAATCCCTAGAGTCAGCCATACCTGTCATACTCTCAGACCTTCATTCTTAGATCATCAAAGTCCCTGCTCGTGGATCATGCCAAACAACAAAGAAGGGAGGAGGGAATGGGCCTTCAGCTCCTGAACTCAACCTGGTGGTCTCAGGGTCCACAGCCCACCTGGATCCCTAACGCTCAGGCGGGCCTCCACAGCCGGCTCCCAACATTTCCTGAACACCTAATTGAGTGCTGGGCATGCTCTGAGCATTCACTAGACCTTCACACTCATACTGTGATGTACAAGTGCTGGAGACCAGCTCCAGGAGAGAGTCAGGGCCTGAATGGGGAGAATCAGGAATGGCGGAGAAGAATGACAAGAGTCACCTTCGTGGGTAGAGTTCAAAACTCTGCCAATTTTTATTCAATTCTTACATGCTTATATAGTTTTTTACTGACACCTGTACCCACAAAAATGCACCACATGTTACAAATTAAATGCTTACATCATGTTTTTTCTTTTTGTTTATGGGGAAGTTGACCTCTACAAGTTTCATATTGTTCCTTCCTGCTACTGGTGGTGTTATTTACGTCTGGATCAACAGACAGGAACCGAACAACAGCTGCCAGAACTTATTAACTATGCCCTCTAACCTCTAAGTTTTTTATTTTTGTTAATCTACCTCCTTTCTATAATACAACTTAGCAGCACTATATTGGCTTATTCTTAAATTTTATATAATTTGTTTATCTTTACTTTTTATATTTACTATTCTCTATTACAAATTTACTAAATTTCACCTTTATTCTACCTTATTAATCTGAACTATTTTACCTATTTTCCTAAAACATGCTGTAATTCAAAAACCTAAATCTAATCTTATATATACTTTTACTTCTATCTATACTATTAATATGTATTTAATATATTTTTATACCTATTTCTAATTTTATTTACTCTATTCTTTTAATCTAATTACCTAAATCTTATTCAAATCTCAAACTAATTTATTATCTTATTTCTCTTCTTTCTTTAATTATTCTATAATCCCTCTAAAATCTAAAATCATGCCTGCGGCTTGTTTTTCTTAAATGCCGTTCAAAAACATTCTCTTATGTCTCAAGGGGGAATATTTTGCTGTTTTCCCTACATTAAGTTTCGATACATAGTTTCACTGTTTTCTTAACATCCTCGCACATCCTGAGTAACGTGCTATTTGTTACAAGGGAAGTGTCTTTTAGGCCTATGCACGCATTCCTTTAAGACTAAAGGGGCCCGTCAAGAGGATCCATGGGGCTCTGCCTCCGTCATGGCCGCTTTCTACTGGGGCTCTGCTCCCAGCCAGCGTTTTTCCTGTATTCAGGTAACCTCCATTTTGCCTCATTTGGGGTTGCGGCTTCCGGCATCTCCCCTTTTTTTGTTTTTTAGAATGGTGAGGTGGATAGTATCAGAGTTCCATTGAACAGCTTTCCTTGGTTTCTGGATAATGACTGGTAGGACAAACAGCAAAAACAAAACAATTAGTCCGATTACTATGGAATTGTAAATTAAATTCCTAAGAGAGTTCAAAGAAATGAATTGAGTAAGAGTATCTGTGAATTTAGAAGCTAGTTGAGAAACTGAAGTTGGGAACAAATGGGCTTGAGAGATAGCTGTGATTTGGTCGTGTAGTTGTTGAATATTTAGTGTCGAATTTGTGGAGTACCAGACTCCCATTAAATGTTTCTGAACATCAGTCCAACTAATGTTTTGCCCATCATATGGCATAGGAATGACACAAATCCATTTAAACTGGGCATGACAAGCAGCAGACATTTGGACCTTAATATGTTGAATTTGATTTCCTATATATAACAATGCTGATTCTAAAGCATTTAATCTATCAATAATATCCTTATCTATTTGTTCTTGAGTAAACAAAGCTAAACTAACACTTTGGGATAACTCGTTCACATGTTCAGCAGTATGTACTTCCTGTACTAAAGCAGCTGCGGAAGCTGCTACAGATCCTATTATGGCAATTAAAGCTGTTATTCTCAATATAAAAGCAGCCACAAATCTATGAGGTCTAGCCAAAAAGGAAACTACTTGTTCCAAAACAAACGTTCCAGGGGTGGCATACCAAGGAACAGCTAGTTTAACTGGTATAAATACATAAGCTGGGTGTTTTAGTAAAAATACTTGGGCAGGATTTTCACTAACACAATTAGACAATAAGCAATTTTCACAAGTAATTTCAAAATGACCATATTTATGACTTAAAGAATATTTAGAATGAAAATTTGCAATCAATAAAGCATAAGGCAAATCAACACACGCCTGTAAAAAAGTGGTAAATGAGAACGGGGTTGATAAAGTGTTATGGGACCTGTAGCTGCAAATAACCGATAAAGTTGGGATTGTAATGGACTGTTATGAAATAAAGAGCTTTGAAAGATGGGTGTAACCCACCCATATGGAGTTCAACTATCCAAAATTGCGGGGGGAGGAACTTGTGGGTGAGAACTATTCCATCAAAATGGAGCACTGAGTTGTGAGTTGAGATAACTCCTGTAATCGTACCCTGGTTTGGAAACTGACCAATCAAATATTTTTGTAAAGGAGAATTTATGTAGAGGGGGTGTTAATTCAAACAAATTATAAGACACGGTAATGTTATGTTTACAGAATCTTCATTTGGGGAATCCATCGTTTATACCTACAGCATCCCAAAAATGTTTTACATGGGTGATATCATTACAAAAAGAAATATTATTATTTTGGATGTTTTCTATGGTATACAAGCTATTAGCACTATATATATCCATGGGACCATAAAATGTGAGTCCCCACAAGTTACTTCGACCTCTAGAGGCAGGGGAGTTTGTGAGGATAGTTTTACGTTTTAACAATAAATATCCTGACCAAGAAAAGGAGGGGGAAAAGCAAATAGGGGGAGTTCCTGTAGCCCCCGAATAATTAATATTAGTAACTGTTCTAACAGTAATAAGTGAAGAACTTTCTCCTCCCATTAAATCACTATTATTGGTGAAAATCTTAATAGTAGGCTCATTCCAAGTTATGGGATGAAACAAAGGTGGATCAGGTACATAAGCCTAATAGCTTGGTAGGTCACTCTGATATGGTAAAGTGGCAGCAAAACATCCTGGGGGCAACAATACCTGGGTTGTTATAACAGCAAGCATAGCCACGAACAGTGTCCCCGAGTTGACAGTGTGACCCTGGGACACAGCCACTTCTTCTGCCTCTGCTGTCAATGCCTTAAGCTGCCCCCAAGTGGGGGCCTTGCAATTCTGGTTTGCCTGGAACGTCGATGTCTTCGAGGTCTCAAGGACAACCTGGCAAATGGCGTTGTCACTGGAGGAGTTGGGGCTGGAACAAAAGGCTCAGGAGGAACCAGGGTGAAAGTGGAATTAACCGGCAAGAGATTTGGTGGTGATGAAACTAAAGTAGATGTTGATCCAAAGGATGGAGATGAAAGCATACATGGCACTTTCATTGCTGGCGCAGAATTTTCCTCTTCACTTTTGGAGGAGCTGGAGTATTCACATGCCCTTCGGTGAGGTGGCGAGGCAATCGGAGGAGGCATCTTTCACTTGGTTATTTTTGACAGCGGAAGTGGCAGGGACTGGACAAACGGGTAACTCATTATGGGGACGAATGAGTCGATCAGGTATCCACACAGGTGAATCGCCTTCCTGGGGAAAGACACAAGCAAAGCCTCGTCCGGATGTTAGTAAAATATCAGGTCCTCGCCACTTTCTAGTAAGCAAGTCTTTCCATTTGACCAATGGAAAGGTCTGTTTTCTGTTTAAGATAAAATGACATGAGAAGGCTGACTCGCCTTCATTGTTAGCATTTAAGTGATTGATTACAAACAGAGCTTGACTTAAAACATGGTGAGGAGAAGCATATCTGTAATACCCTCCTTGCAGTTTGACTGTTTGATTTTTAAAATTCTGATGAGCCCGTTCTACAATAGCTTGTCCCTGAGGATTGTATGGAATTCCCGTAGAATGAGATATTCTAAACATTGTACAAAAATCCTGAAATGCCTTAGAGGTATAAGCAGGGGCATTATCTGTCTTCACCACTCGAGGCATTCCCAAAACAGAGAAACATGCAAATAAATGTTGTTGAACATTTTGAATGTCTCTCCAGTGCGAGCAGTAGCCCATATAATATGTGAATAGGTATCCACACAAACATGTACATATGTAGTTTTGCCAAGTGATTTTACATGGGTAACATCCATCTGCCACAAATCGTTAGGTCTGAGACCTCGAGGATTAACCCCCTCAGGTAGGACTGGGGAGAAAGTAGGGCAGATTTTGCAGTTTCTAACAATAGCTCTAGCAGTCTCTCTAGGTATTTGAAATTGCAGCCTCATGGCAGTGGCATTTTGATGATGCAGTTTATGATTCTCTAATGCCTCTTCAACGGCTGTTAACACAACCTTAGTATGGAGATCAGCTAGTGCATTACCTCCATGAATAGGGCCAGGTAACATAGAATGTGCCCGAACGTGTCCAGTGAAAAATGGGACATTCCGAGTTTGAACTAATTTCTGTAATTTGTCAAGTAAAGTATAAATTGAAGAATTTTTGGACAAAGGTGCGGTTTCTATATGGGGAAACAATGCAACTGTATATTTGGAATCAGAGTACAGATTAAAAGGCTGCGTAGAAAGATTTTCAAAAACAGCTACAACTGCACACATTTCAACTCATTGAGCAGACTTTTCAGTAGTTTTAATAACATGTGGTTGATTATTAACTAAGTAGGCTGCTTGCCCTGTAGAGGATCCATCAGTAAAAACCAGTTTTGCTGGAGGTGGCAAAGGCTGAGCTGAGCACTGGCTTGGAAAAACAATTGCCTCTTGTTTTAGAAACTGTAACAAAGGACTTGCTGGTAAATGGAAGGAAATAATTCCAGCAAATCCTAGCAACGCTAAAGCCCAGTCTACATCCTCAGCTATTAAAACGTCCAACTGTGCCTTAGTGTATGGTATGGTAATCTTGGCACATCAACTCCAAAAAGTTACTTGCTTCTAGTTCTGCCTTTGGTAATAAGCAAGGCGGAATAAGTTGGATAGGCTACTAAAACTCCTTTTGCTGTGACAGGTAAATGTAACCATTCCAAAGGTCCATTTTGCCATAAGCATCCTGTAGGTGTATATTCAGTGGGCAAGAGAGACCACTGAATATAAGAGACCAAAGCTTAGTATAAGAGACCAAAGCTTAGTATAATCAAGTCTTTTTACTTGCTGCTCAGGAAGCTTTTGCTGTACCTTATTTAAGGCTTCCAATGCCTCGTGTGTTAAATGCCTAGGAGAATTCGGGTTAGGATCTCCTCTTTATATATCAAAAAGAGGCTTTAATTCTTTAGTAGATATGTGCAAATAGGGATGTATCTAATTAATATCTCCTTGCAATTTTTGAAAATCGTTCAAAGTTTTTAAATTTTTAACTTCCAGTTGCAGTTTCTGTGGGGTGATATAATCATCATGAATAGTTCATCCTAAATAGTTAAATGGGGGTTGCATTTGAATTTTATCAGGAGCTATTTGTAACCCATGTTTTTCAAAATTTTGCATCAGTTTCACTAAAGCTTCTTTCAAATGGGTTAAATCGGAATGTGCCAGCAAGATGTCATCCATATAATGTATTAAATTTATTTCAGGATGATTTTGTTGGAAGTTTAACAAAGCCACATCAACAAACTTATGGCACAAGGCTGGACTATTTTTCATACCTTGAGGCAAAGCCTTCCATTGAAATCTCTGATAAGGTCTAACTAAGTTTGGTGAAGGAATGCTAAAGGCGAAACGGCGCCTGTCATCAGGAAACAATGGAATAGTGAAAAAACAATCTTGCAAATCTATTACAATAATCATATGTTGTTCAGGAACAGCAATAGGAGAAGGTAACCCTGGTTGTAAAGCTCCCATAGTTTCCATAGTTTCATTTATCTTTCTTAAGTCATGTAACATTCTCCACTTGCCTGATTTCTTTTTGATAGCAAACACTGGAGAATTCCAAGGGCTGCTAGACTCTTCTATATGTCCTACTTGCAGTTGCTGGTCCACTATTTCTTGTATTGCTGACAACTTTTCAGCGGATAGGGGCCACTGTTCAACCCATACAGGGACGTCATCCCTCCAAGTTATGGAGTCAGCAGTAGTATCAGTGGCCCCCATCATAAACCCGTTCCTAGTCCTTCCCTATTTTTATTAGGCATGACTGAAATTGGTTCGGTGATACCTTGTAAATTTTTCTCTAATCCCTTATTAGGATGAAATCCCATTTGAATCATCTGGGCACTAGCAAATGATTTTTGACTTACTAATAAGATTCCCATTTGTTCCAATATATCTCTTCCCCATAATGTAAAGGGGAGGGATGGGATAACATAAGGCTGAAAAGTGCCTGATGTCTCCAAGTCAGTCCATGTTAGCATTTGAGTACTTTTAGCAACATTATATGCTTGTCCTAAGCCTACTAAATTTGAAGCAGTTTCTTGTACCGGCCAATATTGGGGCCAATCTTTTCCTGCAATGCAGGAAACATCTGCTCCTTTGAACTGCCTGCCCTGAATTTGAATAGTTTTTATAGGTCTACTGTTTTTTACCTCTTGAATCCAAAAGGCCATGTCACTAGAGCCAAATCCCTTTTCCTCTCGGGGCTTTGAAGAGATTAAATTTCCTTTCTTGAAAAATGGCAAAAGTAATAACTGTGCAATCCTTTGCCCTGCATGAATCATAATGGTCTTGGAAGGTGACTGTAAAAGAACCTGAATTTCTCCTGTATAATCTGAGTCTGTCACTCCCGGAATGACAGAAAGTCCTTGAAGAGAGGTGGAACTGTGCCCGATTACCAATCCTACCGTCCCTTCAGGGAGTGGGCTGAAAGTTCCTGTAGGAACTTTAGTTACGGCCGAATCACTATTTAATATTGCTGAGGTGGAGGAACTGAGGTCCAGTCCTGCGCTGTCTGGAGTTGCTCTGAAGAGCTGTTCAATTGTGTTCCTTGTAGGAACGGATTTTGACTCTGGAGGTTCAGGTTTAGGTTTTGACTGCCATTGTTCTGAGGTGTCCTGATTATTTGAGGGGCCTGGGACTGGCCCCGCTGCCAGTTTCCCTGCAGCTGAGCCTGATTATTAGGGCCAGGAGATAATAGAGTACCGTTCTTATGAAATTTAGATCGGCAGTCCTTAGTCCAATGAAACCCCTTGGCACATCGCCCGCAAACAGTAGACGGTAAGTTTGTCTTATTTTGTGCAGGTCTCGATTGGACATTTTTAGAGGGGCAATTTCTGCTAAAATGGCCAGGTTGTCAGCAGGTAAAACAATTCCCGGTCTTTGTATCCTGCTTTTGTAAGGCCTGAGAGATTGTTTGTCCTTTGAGTGCAGCGGCCATAGCAACTCCCTGCATGTAAGAGGGTGTCAATTCAGCACAAGCTTGAATATAATCAGATATAGCACCCATCTTTCTGATAGGTTTAATTAAAGCTTGGCATAGAGGAGAAGCATTTTAAAAAGCTAACTGTTTCACTATTAGTTCTTCTGCAGGCTTATTTTATTTCATTTTATTTTATTTTTTTATTAATCAATATATTTTATTAAGGTTTTGTGGGGGTACAGTTAAGGGTTAGGTGTACAATTACTTTTCATTCAGGCACCCTGTTGATAAGAGGTGTTTCCCCATCCCCAGACAGATATTTGCTACTCTTTTTTTTATTAATCAATATTTTTTATTATGGTTTTGTGGGGTACAGTTAAGGGTTTGCTACTGTTAATCCCATCCTCTTCCCCCCCATAGTTTCCCAGTACCGTCAGTCATTTTCTTATAGTATTACATGGGATGTTCAAGGTCCATTATATGAGTGAGAATATGTGATACCCGGATCTTTGTTTCTGTGAGAGATCACTCAGTATTATAGACTCTAGTTCCATCCAGGTTGCTGCGAAATTCATGATTTTGTTCTTTTTTATGGCTGCATAGTATTCCATCGTGTATATGTACCACATTTTTAAAATCCAGTCCTCTTTTGATGGGCAGCATGGTTGTTTCCAGGTTCTTGCTATTGTGAACAATGCTGCGATAAACATACATGTGCAGGTATCTTTTTATAGAGTGATTTTAGTTCTTCAGGGTATATTCCCAGTAGGGGGATTGCAGGGTCATATGGAAGGTCGGCTTTTAGAGCTTTTAGGAGTCACCACACTGCTTTCCACAGAGGTTGCACTGGTTTACACTCCCACCAGCAGTGTAGAAGTGCTCCCTTTTCACCACACCCTCTCCAGCAGCTGTTATTTTTTGAGTTGTTGATAATTGCCATTCTGACTGGAGTTAGGTGGTATCTCAGTGTGGTTTTGATTTGCATCTCCCTGATGATTAGTGAGGTTGAGCATTTCTTCATGTGTTTGTTGGCTGCTTGGATGTCTTCTTTTGTGAAGTGTCTGTTCCTATCTTTTGCCCATTTTATAATGGGGTTGTTTGTTTTTTTCTTTTCAGTACGTTTCAGTTCCTTGTAGATCCAGGATGTTAATCCTTTGTCAGACCTAGAGTTGGCAAATACTTTTTCCCAGTCTGTAGGCTGTCTCCCTGCTCTCTTGATGGTTTCTGTGGCTTTGCAGAAGCTTGTCAGTTTAATGAGGTCCCACTTGTCTATCATCTCTCTTATGAGCTGTGGGTTTCGGGTTTTGTTCAGGAATTGGATGCCAGTTCCGATTTCCATGAGGGTATTTCCTTCCTTTTCTTAGGTTCTTATGGTTTGAGGTTTTACATTTAGGTCTCTGATCCATTTGGAGTTAACCTTTGTGCATGGGGATAGATAGGGGTCCTGTTTCAATCTTCCGCATGTGGTCAGCCAGTTTTCCCAGCACCATTTACTGAATAGGTTCTTCTCTCCCCAGTGGTAGGTGGTGGGGGCTTTGTCAAAGATGAGTTGGTTGAGAAATTGAGGTTTTGTTTCTGGGATCTCAATTCTATTCCATTGATCTATATGCCTGTTCCTGTACCAATACCAAGCTGTTTTGGTGATTGTAGCTTTATAGTAAAGTTTGAAGTCTGGTAATGTGATACCACCTGCTTTGTTTTTTTTTTTTTGCTGAGGATTGTTCTGGCTATTCTTGGATGTTTGTGTTTCCATATGAATTCCTGTGTTGTTTTTTCTAGGTCTGAGAAGAATGTTGTTGGTAATTTAATGGGTATTGCATTGAATTTGCAGATTGCCTTAGGTAAGATGGACATCTTCACAATGTTCATTCTTCCAATCCATGAGCATGGGATATTTTTCCACTTGTTTGTGTCATCTTTGATTTCTTTGAGCAGTGTTTTGTAATTTTCATTGTAAAGGTCTTTCACGTCTCTGGTTACGAAGATGCCCAGGTATTTCATTTTTTGTGTGGCTATTGTGAATGGAATTGTGTTTTTTATTTGGGTTTCTGTTTGTTTATTATTGGTGTAGAGAAATGCGATTGTCTTTTGTACATTTATTTTGTATCCTGAGACTTTGCCAAAGACCTTTATCAATGTAAGGAGGCTTTTGACAGATTCTCTTGGGCTTTCAAGATACACAATCATATCATCTGCAAAGAGAGATAACTTGACTTCCTGTTTTCCTATTTGGATACTTCTGATTGCCTCCTGTTCTCTGATTGCTCTAGCCAGGACTTCCAATACTATCTTGAACAGGAGGGGTGAGAATGGGCATCCTTGTCTAATTCCAGTTTTCAGGGGAATTGGTTCCAATTTTTGTCCATTTAGAAGTATGCTGGCTGTGGGTTTCTTGTAGATGGCTTTTACTATTTTGAGATATGTTCCCCATATGCCTAGATGTTCAAGGGTTTTTATCAAGAAGGGGTGCTGGATTTTATCAAAAGCTTTTTCTGCATCTAATGATATAATCATGTGGTTTTTGTTTTGACATCTGTTGATGTATTTCTTATGCAGGCTTATTAACCACCAACCTTGCTACTGCTTCAGACAGCCGAGTTATAAAATCCTCATAAGGCTTGTCTGGCTTTTGCTTAACATTGGCTATTCCTGGCACCTTCTGATCGGGAGGAGGCAATTTACACCATGGCTCCATGCCCATTTCTCCCACAGCTAGTAATACGTCCTCATGCATTTTAGCCTGTGCACCAAGAGTCAAAAACTTTCCTTCTCCCATATACATGTCCTTAGTAACTACTGGCCTAGATGTCTCTCGCCGTTGTAAATTTTGCATAAGCATTTTGTTTTTAATAACTTCCTCATACTCCATTTTCCATAAATAAAATTGTCCTCCAGTTAAACATGCCTTAGCAACTTGGAAGCAATCATAAGGAACCAACCATCATACCCCTAGCCCTTCTACTAGGGAAAGTGTATAAAGAACAGTGGGACCGTAATCATGACAAGCCATTTTAATTTCTTTAAGTAGTTTAAAAGGTAGGTCTTCTCATCGCAGGTCCTCCCATTCAAAGGTAACGGGAAAGCAGTGCAGTAATTCTCCTTGTTCATGTGCTTGTTGCATAGCTCCTCTAAATCCCGATTTATATTTTCTTACCTTGTTTTCTGGAGGCATGAGGGAAAGCGGAGGAGCAGTAGGCAACGTGAGAGGAGGCCAACCTGGATTATTATATTTAGCAGCTTCCTCATTCAAATCTGCCTCGTCTTCAGGAAACAACTGATCCTCAATACTGTAAGTCGGGAGTTCCCCTTTATCTTCTTCCTCCTCAGACTCGGACCGTTCCTCTTCCTGAGTTAACATAATCTTAGAAGCCCAAGAGGAAGTTCTGCTAAGCAATGGGGTAGCAGTGGTCTCGGTTTGAGAAAAAGTACCATAACAAGGATTAGTCATGAGAGCCTGCTTTAATATATTCCATAAAGAATAAGCGTCCTCAGGCATTTGGGTCCCTCCGTTAGTAGTATACCATCTTTTAATATTTTTTCCGACCTGGTCCCAGGTCTCCAAATCCAAGGTCCCCTCATCAGGAAACCAAGGATTCACTTTCTGAACAAAATCTAAGAATAAATTTAACTTGTCTTTACTTACCTTAATTCCTTTATGCTGCAATGCTTTACCCATAATTCTTAAATAGGCTTTTCTTTCTTTTGAACCAGAATGGCCCATACTTACTCCTTATGGAGGCATGACAACTTCTCAAGTTCTGTATAATACCTGTTTGTCCTATCCTTTACCTGCACTCACTCGCATGGGATCTGCAGCACCCTCAGGACAAAATTCGTTCCTGAAACATTAAATTATACTTACCCGCAATCAGGTCCCTGTTCGGGTACCACCTGCCGGAGACTAGCTCCAGGAGAGAGTCAGGGCCTGAATGGGGAGAATCAGGAATGGCGGAGAAGAATGACAGGAGTCACCTTTGTGGGTAGAGTTCAAGACTCTGCCAATTTTTAATCAATTCTTACATGCTTATATAGTTTTTTTACTGACCCCTGTACCCACAAAAATGCAACACATGTAACACGTTAAATGCTTATGTCATGTTTTTTCTTTTTGTTTATGGGGAAGTTGACCTTTACAAATTTCATTTTGTTCCTTCGTGCTACCGGTGGTGTTATTTACATCTGGATCAACAGACAGGAACTGAACAACAGCTGCCAGAACTTATTAACTATGCCCTCTAACCTCTAAGCTTTTTATTTTTGCCTTTCTATAATACAACTTAGCAGCACTATATTGGCTTATTCTTAAATTTTATATAATTCGTTTATCTTTACTTTTTATATTTACTATTCTCTATTACAAATTTATATTTACTAAATTTCACCTTTATTCTACCTTATTAATCTTAACTATTTTACCTATTTTCTTATAACATGCTGTAATTCAAAAACCTAAATCTAATCTTATACTTATATATACTTTTACTTCTATCTATACTATTAATATGTATTTAATATATTTTTATACCTTTTTCTAATTTCTATTCTTTTAATCCAATTACCTAAATCTTATTCAAATCTCAAACTAATTTATTATCTTATTTCTCTTCTTTCTTTAATTATTCTATAATCCCTCTAGAATCTAAAATCATGCCTGCGGCTTGTTTTTCTTAAATGCCGTTCAAAAACATTCTCTTATGTCTCAAGGGGGAATATTTTGCTGTTTTCCCTACATTAAGTTTCGATACATAGTTTCACTGTTTTCTTAACATCCTCGCACATCCTGAGTAACGTGCTATTTGTTACAAGGGAAGTGTCTTTTAGGCCTATGCACGCATTCCTTTAAGACTAAAGGGGCCCGTCAAGAGGATCCATGGGGCTCTGCCTCCGTCATGGCCGCTTTCTACTGGGGCTCTGCTCCCAGCCAGCGTTTTTCCTGTATTCAGGTAACCTCCATTTTGCCTCGTTTGGGGTTGCGTCTTCCGGCATACAAGTGATTCTTCTGCCTGAAGTGTTCCAGGCTGCCCTCCAAGAGGCACTGCCTTGGGGAGGTCCTCACTTCCAGAGATAGAAAAGCATGATGGTTAAGCAAAGAGACCCTCCAGCTGGATGGCCAGTGTTGAGACCCCAGCTCTGCCTCTTCTCAGCTCTGTGATACTGGAAGACTTAGTGAACTTCCCTGTGCCTCAGTGTTCAACTATAAAAACTGGTAGAAAATAAAAATACACTGACACATGTCATTGGAGTCACATGTGGGCCTGCCACAAAATGTTTTTCTCATCACATGAAGCACCTTCATGCTTCTGCAGCTTCAGGGTCCATGTGGGACCATAGCCATGCCCAGGTGACTTCCCCATGACTTGGTGAGTGTGACTGCAAGTTTGTTTCACAATTACAAGTAGATTTATCTTCCTTTGTCCTGATTCTATGCGTTCATTTGCATGACTTTTTATGTGTTTGGTATGTTCTATATATTTGTTTTGTGTGGTCCTGTATGTGTCATTTATATGACAGAAATAACACGTCGTGGTTCCTCTTCATTTGCTGCAAGTCAAGATGAGAGTTTTGTCAGTACTTTATAAGGCAAAGCACGTGTGATGGTTAATTATACATGTCTGCTCTGAAGGTATTTTAAAGATGTGATTAACATTTTAAAAAATTTATTGAATCAGGGCCTCACTCTGTCACTCAGACTGGAGTACAGTGGCACGATCATGGCTCACTGCAGCCTCGACCTACTGGGCTTAGGGCATCCTCCTATCTCAGCCTTTTGAGTAGCTGAAACTACAGGCATGCACTGCCAAACCCAAATAATTTTGCTTCGTTATGGTTTTTTTGAGCTGCAGTCTCACTCTGTTGCAGTGGCATGCTCACAGCCACCCCAGCATCAACCTGCTGGGCTCAGGCAATCCTTTCTGCTTCAGTTCTCCAAGTAACCAGAACTACAGATGTGTGCTACTACACCTGGCTAATATTTTGATTTATTGCAGAAATGAGGTCTCACCCAGTTGCCTGGGCTGATCTCGAACTTGTGAGCTCAGGCAGTCTGCTCACCTCAGCCTCCCAAAGTGCTGGGATTACAGGCTTGGGCCACCACGCCTCGCCCCAGCTAATTTTTTTATTTTTGTTTTTATTTTTTATAGAGAAGTATTGTCCAGGCTGAATTACTGGGCTCAAGCAAATCTGCCTCACCTTTCAAAGTTCTGGCATTACAGATGTGAGCTATGGCACCCCGCTGTGATTAACATTTAAATTGGGAGATTTTGAGCACAGCAGATGACCCTCCATCATGTAAATGGTGAGCCAGTCTAATCAGTTGAAGGCCTTAAGAGAAAAAAAGACTGACCTCTCCAGAGGAAGAGATAATTCTGCCAGCTGATTGTCTTTGGATTCAAGCTGTAACACTGCATTTTCCCTGGGTTTCCAGCCTGCTGTCTATACTGAATATTTTGGACTTGCCATCCTCCACAGTCACATGAGCCTGTTCCTTAACATAAATCTCAATCTTTGTGTGTGTGTATGAATCTGTGTGTCTACATGTGTGTATATGTAACTATATATATTTTTTTTTTTCTTAAATTTTAAATTTCTATTCATGTATTTTCCGTTGGAGTCTTACGCTGTCATCCAGGTTGTTGGAGTGTAGTGGCATGCTCATGGCCACCGCAGCCTCAATCTACTGGTTCAGGCAATCCTTCCACCTCAGCCTTCCATGTAGCTGGAACTACAGGCATGCACCACCATGCCCAGTTATAAATTTTTAATTTTTATGGGTACCATAATAGCTATACCTATATATAAATTTTGTGGATTCTTTTCCGAGACAGAGTCTTCCTCTGTTGTTCAGGCTGGAGTGCAGTTACATGATTATAATTCAGTGTAATTTCTGGGTTCAAGTAATCCTCCTGCCTCAGCCTCCTGAATACTTGAGACTACTGGTACCTCCATGCCCGACTAATTAAAAAAAAATTTTTGTAGAGATAGGATCTCACTACATTGCCCAGGCTCTTATATGTAGTTTTAATATTGCTAAGATGTATTGTTATTTGTTGTAACCTGGTATAAGAATTTTGGTTTAGAAAGCACTGTATAAGTCACATTTTCATAAATAGCAGCTTGGTTCCTCTTCTTGCTTAACTTGAAACAAGGCCTTACTTCTCAGTATGGGTGCAAGCTAGTTTCTACAAAGTTTATTGAACAGAACTAGAGGGTGTTCTTTTTTTTCCCTTTAACTGTTGATAGTATTCAAGCCCCCTTCTTCCCTTCTGCCCCCAACATGCATTTGTTGATCAGGTAAACTGGTATGGTTTGGGAGGTATAAGACTTTGCCAAGCATAAGTTGTGGGCTGAATGGTACCTCCCACAAAAGATACATCCACAAACTAATTCCCAGAACTTGTGACCATGACCTTGTTTGGAAAAAGGTCTTTGCAGATATAATTAAGATAAGGACATTAAGGTGATATTGTCCTGGACTTAGAGTGGGCCCCAAATCCAATGGCAAGTGTCTTTATTAGAGACAGTTGGTGGAGAGAAGAGAATGAGGTTGTTTAAAAGAAGGAGGTGGCTAGACATCGTGACTCACATCTGTAATTCCAGCAACATGGGAGGCTGAGGTGGGAGGATTGCTTGAGGTCAGGAGTTTGAGACCAGCCTGGGCAACACAGTGAGACCCTGTCTCTATTTAAAAATAAATAAATAAATAAATAAAAGGCTGGGTACAGTGGCTTATGCCTATAATCCTAGCACTTTGGTAGGCTGAGGTGGGAGGATTGCTTGGGACTAGGAGTTGGAGACCAACCTAGGCAACATAGTGAGACCCTGTCTCTACAAAAAAAATTTAACAATTAGCTGGGACTGGTTGCTTGTACCTGTAGTTCCAGCTACTTGGGAGGCTGAGGATTGGCAGGATCCCTTGAGTTCAGAAGTCTGAGGATGTGGTGAGCCAGGATTGTGCCACTGTACTCCAACCCGAGTGACAGAGTGAGACTCTGACTCCAAAAAAGATGGAAACAGAGACTGGAGTGCTGTGACCACAAGTCATGGAATGTCAACAACCACCAGATGCTGAAAGAGACAAGGCAGGATTATCCCTGAGAGCCTGTGTAGGGAATGTGGCCCTGCCAGCACCTTGATTTCAGACTTCTGGCCTCAAAAACTGTGAGAGACTAAATTCCTGTTGTTTTAAGCTACCAAGCTTGTGGTCATTGTTACAGTTTCAGGAAATGATACACTCCTAAATGGATGGAAAACCCTAACCAGTAGGATCTTTTTTTTTTTAGATCCTTATCAGTCAGTATTAAAAAAATTATTATAAAGATGTGGGGTACAGTTCAGGATTAGGTATACAAACGTTGATTATGCAGGTACCCTTGTTGATGAGGTATGCTGCTACCTCCCCTAGCAGTTTCCCTCAACTGCCAATCCCACCCCCCTTGAACAGTTTCCCACTATTGCCAATCGCTTTCTTATAGCATATAATTGTTCAAGATCCTTTTATGAGTGACAACATATGGAACTCTGTTCTTTGTTTCTGTGATAAATCACAGAGTATGATCAACTCTAAATCCATCCAAGTTGCTGTGAAGTCCATATATTTGTCCTTCTTTATGACTGCATAATATTTCATTGTGTATATGTACCACATTTTTTTTATCCATTCCGGCTTCGATGGGCAACATGGTTGGTTCCATGTTTTTGCTATTGTGAATAGAGCTGCAACAAACATATGTGTGCAGGTATCTTTTTTGTAGAATAATTTGAGTTCTTCTGGGTATATTCCCAATAAGAAAGTTGCTGGGTCATATGGAAGGTCAATTTCGAGTTCTTTCAGAAATCACCACACCGTTTTCCAGAGAGGTTGTACAAGTTTGCATTCCCACCAGCAATGTAGAAGCACTCCTTTTTCTCCACATCCTCGCCAGCATCTGTTGTTTTATTAATGACGGCCATTCTTACAGGGGTTAGGTGGTATCTCAATGTGGTTTTGATTTGCATTTCTCTGATGATGAGTGAGGCTGAGCACTTTTTCATGTGTCTGTTAGCTGCCTGTATATCTTCTTTTGAGAAATGTCTATTCATGTCTTTTGCCCATTTTTTAGAGAGGTTGCTTTTTTCCCTTCAGTGTGTTTGAATTCCTTGTAGATCCTAGATGTTAGGCCTTTGTCAGATATACAGTTTGCAAATATTTTTTCCCATTCTGTGGGGTGTCTCCCTGCTCTCTTGATGGTTTCTTTTGCTTTGCAGAAGCTCGTTAATTTGATAAGGTCCCACTTGTCTATTTTATTTCTTAAGGTATTGGCCTTTAGGGTTCTGAATAGGAATTGGTTCCCAGTTCCAATTTCCATAAGGGTGTCTCCAACATTTTCTAAGATTCTTATAGTTTGAGGTTTTACATTTAGGTCTTTGATCCATTTAGAGTTAATTTTTGTGTATGGTGACACCTACAGAACACTTCACCCAATGAACACAGAATATACATTCTACTCATCACCACATGGAGTATACTTCAAGATCGACCACATCATTGGCCATAAATTAAACATAGACAAATTTCATGAGATTGAAATCTTGCCATGCACCTTCTCAGACCACAGTGGAATAAAAATAAATATCAACACCAACAAAATTTCCCCCAAACCAACAAAGACATTGGGACACTAAACAACATGATGCTGAACAATGACTGGATCAACACTGAAATCAAAGAAGAAATGGAAAGATTCCTGGAAACAAGTGAAAATGAAGAAACATCCTGCCAAAACCTCTGGGATCTCATGAAATCAGTTTGTTGTTTTTTTGTTTTTAGTTGGAGACTTACTCTGTGGCCCAGGCTGGAGTGCAGTGGAATGTTCATGGTCACTGCAGCCTCAACCTGTTGGGCTCAGGCAATCCTTCTGCCTCAGCCTTCTAAGTAGCTGGAACTATAGGTGTGCACCACAACACCTGGTTAATATTTTGATTTATTGTAGAGATGAGGTCTTGCCAAGTTGCCCAGGCTGGTCTCAAACCTCCGGGCTTAAGCAATCATCTTGCCTTCACATCCCAAAGTGCTGGGATTATAGACGTGAGTCTCTGCACACAGCTACCCCATCTCTTCTTAAAAAATAATAAAATAGACATGTCTTTAAAAAGAGGCTCTTGATGGCCAATAAGTACTGTCTGCTTGTGAGGTGCACACCAACTCCCAGGACTTTACAATCCAAGGCAGTAAACACTGCTATGAGGTCACCCCCATTGGTTAGAATTATAAAATTCTAACCAGTCTACCCGCTACCCAACACAGAAACATTGTAGAGCTCATGGTCAGATGTAACACCCTGACACATTTCCAATATCTCTCTAATAGTCCTGAAAGGGCACTTAGGCTGGTGGAATCCTCCTGGGGTGCTGCTGTCCTTCCTTAGAGTTTTCAAGGTAATTAGAGTCCTCTCAACAATGCCTGTGATTGATGCCTCTGATCCATGCTCTCTGACCTAGCCCTTCTGATCAATACCCTCTGATATATTCGCTCTATGGGATACCCTCTGAAGGATGCCCTCTAATAGATACCTTCTGATACATGCCCTCTAATGAATGCCCTATGATTGATGTCCTTTGATGATAGTTGTCCTTTGATCTAGACCCTTTGACCAGCACCTTCTGATAGATGCCCTCTAATTGATGTCTTCTGATATATACCCTCTGATGGGTGTCTTCTGATCTCTGCCTTCTGTTCAGTATCCTTTGATAGATGTCCTTTGATGGATACCCTCTGATGAATGTTCTCTGATCAGTACTCTCTGATGTATGTCCTCTGTTGGATACCCTCTGATAGATACCCTCTGATGGATACCCTGTGATTGATACATTCTGATAGATGACATCTGATGTCCTCTTATAGATACCCTCTGTTGGATATCCTCTGATGGATGTCCTCTGATGGATGCCCTCTGATGGATGTTCTCTAAGGAATGCCCTTTGATGGATATCTTCTTATAGATACCCTCTGATGGATGCCCTCTGATGGATCCCCTCTGATCTCTCCCTTCTGTTCAGCATCCTCCTATGCATGTCTTCTGATTAATACTGTCTGATGGATACCCTCTGATCAGTATCCTCTGATCAATGCCCTCTGATGGATGCCCACTGATAAATACCCTCTGATGAATGCCATCTGTTCAATACCTTCTGATAGATGTTCTCTGATAGAAGCCTTCTGATGAATACCCTCTGATAGATGCCCTCCAAGAGACGCCCTCTGATGCCTTCTGATAGATGCTCTCTGATAGATACCCTCCTATGGATGCCTTGTGATGGATGTTCTCTGGAGGTTGTCCTCTTATCTGTGTACTCTGATGGATGCCCTCTGAAGGCTGCCAACTGATAGATGTCCTCTGATGGATGCCCTCCTGTTTTTACCCTCTGATTAATGCACTTTGATCTATATCCTCTGACCAATACCTTCTTACAGATGTCTTCTGATACATACCCTCTGATTGATGCCCTATGATGGATAACCTCTGACTTATGCCTTCTGATTACTCCCTTCTTATCAACACACTCCAATGGATGTCTTCTGATTAATACCATCTGGTGGATGCCTTCTGATCAATATCGTCTGATCAGTGCCCTCTGATGGATGCCCACTGATTAATGCCCTCTGTTCAGTACTTTCAGATAGATGCTCTCTGATGGAAGCCTTCTGATGAATGCCCTCTGATGGATGCCTTCTGGAGGATGCCCTCTGATGGATGCCCTCTGATGGATGTCCTTTGATGGAAATCCTCTGATAGATATTCTTTGATAGATGCCTTCTGAAAGATGCCCTCTGGAGGCTGCCCTCTTATGGATGCCCTTTGATGTCCTCTGATGGATGTCCTCAGATAGATACTCTCTGACAAGTACCCTCTGTCAGATAACCTTTGATGGACACACCCTGAATAATGCCCCCCCCACAGATATCCTTTGATGGATGTCCTCTTAGGAAAGCCTCTGATGGATATTCTCTGATAGATGCCCAGTGATAGATGCCTTTTGAAGGTCATTTCCTAAGAGATGTCCGCTGATCGATATACTCTGATAGCTGTCCTCTGGTGGATGCCCTCTGATGGATATTCTCTGACGTATGCCCTCTAATAGACATCCTTTGATGATTGTGCTCTGAGGATAACTTCTGATAGATGCACTCTGACAGATGCCTTCTGAAGGCTGCCTTCTGAGAAATGTCCTTGATAGATGTCCTGTGATGGATGATGCCCTCTGATGGATACTCTCTGATGAATGTCCTCTGACAGATATCCTCTGATAGCTGTCCTCTGATGGTAGCTTATTTTGTTTTATTTTTGAGTAGAAGTCACACTCTGTCACCCAGGCTGGAGTGTGGAGTGCAGGCCACTGCAGCCTTCACCTGCTGGGCTCAGGTGATCCTTCCACATAGTCTTCCAAATATCTGGAACCACAGGTGTGTGCCACCACCCCCGGTGAATTTTTTGATTTATTGTAGAGAAAAAGTGTCACCAGGTTGCCCACGCTTGTCTCAAAACCCTGGTCTCAAGTAATCTTCTCGCCACTACCTCCTAAAGTGCTGGAATTACATGTATAAGCCACTGTGCCCAGCTTCAGGATGGTTTCTAATAGATGCCCTTTTATGAATGCCTTCTGATAGATGCCCTCTGATGAATGTTCTCTAATGGATGCCATCTGATGGATATCTTCTGATGGATGTCCTCTGATGGATGGACTCTGATAGATGTCCTATGAAGTTCACCCTCTGAAAGATGCCCTTTGATCGTATATACTCTGATGGATACTCTATGATAATTCCCAATGACAGATAACCTTTGATGGTATCCTCTGAGAGCTTCTTACAAATGCCCTCTGATGGACGTCCTCTGATGAATGCCCTCTGATGGGTGCCCTTTAGTGAATGCCTTCTGATGGATAGTTTGTGATTAATGTCCTCTGATAAATACCTGCTTATGGATGTCTTCTGAAGGCTTATCTAATATATGCCCTCTGTTAGATGTCATCTAATGGATGCCCTCTGATAGATACCAGCTTATGGATACCCTCTGATGGTGCCCTCCTGTCAGCACCCTCTGATTGATGTCCTTCGATCTATATCATCCGATCAATACCTTCTTATTGATGCCTCTGATGCCCTCTTATCTATATCTTATGATTTATGGCCCCAATTGATGTCCTCTGATCTCTCCCTTCTGATCAACACCCTGTATAAGAGGCCCTCTGATGGATGCCCACTAATGGATACTCTCTAATAAATGCTCTCTGTTCAATACCTTCTGATAGATGTTCTCTGATGGAAGCCTTCTGATGAACAACCTATGATGGATGTACACTGATGAATGTCCTCTGATGGATATCCTGCGATGGATGCCCTCTGGATGCTGCCCTATGATAGATGCCCTCTGATCAATACACTCTGACTGATTTCCTCTGATGGATGCCCTTGTATTAGTATCCTCTGATTGATGCACTTTTATCTACACCTTCTGATCAATACCTTTTTATAGATGCCCTGTGATCTAAACCCTCTGATGCCCTCTGATTAATGCCCTCTGATTTCTCCCTTCTCATCAATACCCTCCAATGGATGTCTTCTGATTAATACCGTCTGATGGATGCTCTCTGATCATTAGCCTCTGGTCAGTGCCCTCTGATGGATGCCCAGTGATAAATACCCTCTGATGAATGCCTGCTGTTCATTGCCTTCTGGTAGATGTTCTCTGATGGAAGCCTTCTGATGAATACTCTATGATAGATGCCCTCCAAAAGATGCCCTCTGATAGATGTTCTCTGATAGATGCCCTCCTATAGATGCCCGTGATGGATGTCCTCTGATGGATGCCCTCTGGAGACTCCCCTCTTATAGATGCCCTCCTGTTGGTACCCTCTGATTGATGTACTTTGATCTATACCTTTTGATCAATACCTTCTAATAGATGCTCTCTGATATATACCCTCTGATGGATGCCCTATGATGGATACTCTCTGACTGATGCTATCTGATCTCTCCCTTCTGATCAACATCCTCTGATGGATGTCTTCTGATTAATACCATCTGGTGGATGCCCTCTCTTCAATATCCTCTGAACAACACCCTGTGTAAGAGGCCCTCTGATGAATGCCCACTGATGGATACTCTCTAATAAATGCTCTCTGTTCAGTACCTTCTGATAGATGTTCTCTGATGGAAGCCTTCTGATGAACAACCTGTGATGGATGTGCACTGATGAATGTCCTCTGATGGATATCCTGTGATGGATGCCCTCTGGATGCTGCCCTATGATAGATGCCCTCTGATCAATATACTCTGACTGATGTCCTCTGATGGATGCCCGCTGATGAATGCCCTCTGTTCAGTATCTTTTGATAGATGTTCTCGGGTGGAAGCCTTCTGATGAATACTCTCTGATGGATGCCTTCTGAAGGATGCCCTGTGATTGATGTTCTCTGATAGATACCCTCTTATGAATTCTCTGTGATGAATGACCTCTGATGGATACCATCTGATGGATGCCCTTTGATGGATGTCCTCTGATGGATATTCTCTGATGGATGGTCTATGATAGATGCCTTCTGAAAGATACCCTTGGAGGCTGCCCTCTTATGGATGCCCTCTGATAGATGTCCTCTGATGGCTGCCCTCAGATGGATACTTTTCTGAGGAGTGGCCTCTGACAGATATCCTTTGATGGGTGTCCTCTTAGGAAAGACTCTGATGGATGCCAGTGATAGATGCCTTCTGAAGGCTGCTTTCTAATAGATGCCCTCTGATTGATATACTTTGATAGCTGTCCTCTGGTGGATGCCCTCTGATGGATACTCTCTGATGTATGCCCTCTAATAGACATCTTTTGATGGGTGTTCTCTGAGGACATCTTCTGCTAGATATGCTCTGAGATATGCCTTCTGAAGGCTGCCCTCTAAGAGATGCCCTTGATAGATGTCCTGTGATGGATGACGCCCTCTGATGGATACTCTCTGATTAATGTCCTCTGATAGATATCTTCTGATGGATATTCTCTGAGGATAGATTTTTGTCTGTCTGTTTGTTTATTTATTTATGAGTCAGAGTCGCAGTCTTACCCAGGTTGGAGTGCGGAATGCAGTGGCATGTTCATGGCCACCAAAGTCTTGACCTGCTGGGCTTAGGTGATCCTTCCACCTCAGCCTTTCAAGTAGCTTGAACCACAGGCACATGCCACAATGCCTGGCATTTTAAAAATTTCCTGTGTAGCCAAAGTCTCACAAGTTGCCCAGGCTTGACTCGAAACCCTGGACTCAGGCACTTCTCTCTCCTCTGCCTCCCAAATTGCTGGGATTAAGGTATGAGTCACTGCACCCAGCTTGAAAATAGCTTCTAATAGATGCCCTTTTATAGATGCCTTCTGATAGATGCCCTCTGATGGATGTCCTTTGTGGATGCTCTCTGAAAACTGCTCTCTGATAGATGTCCTGTGATGAATGCCCACTGATGGATACTCTGATGAATGCTCTTGATAGATATCCTTTGATCAGTGTCCTCTGTGGATAGCTTCTGATAGATGCCCTCTGCTAGATATCCTCTGATTGATGTTCTCTGATGGATGCTCTCTGATAGATATTGTCCTCTGAAGTCTACCCTCTGAAAGATGCCCTTGGATCAATGTACTCTGATGGATGCTCTCTGATAATGGCCTCTGGCAGATATCCTTTGATGGGTATCCTCTGAGGATAGCTTCTGATAAATAACCTCTTTTGGATGCCCTCTGATAGATGTTCTCTGATCAATGCCCTCTGATAAAATATCCTTGGATGGGTCTCCTCTGAGGATAACTTGTGATAGATGCCCTCTGATGGATGTCCTTTGTGGGTGCTCTCTGAAAGCTGCCCTCTGATAGATGTCCTGTGATGAATGCCCACTGATGGATACTCTGATGAATGCTTTTGATAGATATACTTTGATCAGTGTCCTCTGTGGATAGCTTCTGATAGATGCCCTCTGGTAGATATCCTCTGATTGATGTTCTCTTATGGATGCCCTCTGATAGATGTCCTCTAAAGGATGACCTCTGATGGATACTTTCTGATGAATATTCTCTGATGAGTGCCTTGTGATAGGTATTCTTGGATAGATTTCCTCTGAGGATAGCTTCTGATAGGTATCCTCTTATGGATGCCCTCTGATGGATATGCTCTGATGGGTGCTCTCTGACCGGTACCTTCTGATAGATGCGCTCTAATGGATATCCTCTGATGGATGCTCACTGATGGATGTTCTCTGATGGATGACTTATGATGAATGTCCTCTGATGGATGCCCTCTGAAGAATATCCTATGAAGGATGTCCTCTTATAAATACCCTCTGATGGATGCCCACTGATGAATGTGCTTGATGAATTCTCTCGGACAGATGTCCTATGATGGATGTCTTCTCATGGGTGCCCTTTGATGAATATACTCTGTTAGATACCCCCTTATGGATGCCCTCTGATGGATTTCCTCTGATAGATGCCCTCTGAAGGCTGAAGTCTAATAGATGTCCTCTGATTGATATACACTAATGGATGCCCTCTGACACATACCCTCTGATGGATGTCCTCTGATGGTTGTTCCCTGATGGATGCCCTTTGATGGATATCCTCTGATCAGTACCCTCTGATAGTTTCCCTTTAATCTATGCACTGATCAATACCTTCTGATAGATACTTTCTAATAGAGGCACTCTGGTATATACTCTCTGACTGATTCCCTCTGATGAATGTTCTGTGATGGATGTCCTCTGATAGATGCCCTCTGATGGATGTCCTCTGATAAGTGCTCTGTGATAGATGCCCTCTGAAGTCTGCCCTCTGATAAATGTCCTCTGATGGATGCCCTTTGGTGGATACTCTCTGATGAATGCTTTTGATGTGTGTCCTCTGAAGATAGCTTCTGATAGATGTCCTCTGTTTAATACCTTCTGAGAGATGCTTTCTGATGAATGCCTTCTCATGGATTCCCTCTGATAGATGCCCTATGGTGGATGCCCTCTAATGGATGCCTTCTGATAGATGCCCTGATGTCAGTAACTCTGATGGATACTGATGGATACCCAGTGATAGATGCCCTCTGAAGGTTACCCTCTGAATGAGATACTTTGATAGGTGTCCTTTGATGAATGCCCTCTGATAGATATTCGTAGATGGGTGCCCCTGAGGGTAGCTTCTGATAGATGCCCTCTGATGGATAGCTTCTGATGGATGCCCTCTGATAGATGCCCTGATTTCAATATGCTCTGATGGATGTCCTTTGATGGATGCTCTTAGATATATGTCCTTTGATTGATATACTTTGACAGATTCTCTTTGATGAATGCCGTCAGATATCCTTAGGTGGGTGTCCTCTGAAGATATCTTCTGATAGATGTCCTCTGATGGATGTCCTCTAGAATAACTTCTTTATAGATGCCCTCTGATGGATGTCCTCTGATGTGTGCACTCTGATGGCTACCCTCTAATTAATACTCTATAATGGTTTCCCTCTGATCCATGCTCTATGATGGATGTCCCTTGATTAATGGACTCTGATCAATGCCCTCCGATGTATGTGGTGACCTTATGTTCTCCTAGGCTGAACCCACAATGCCCCAGAGAAGGGCTGACTATGAGGCTGCTCTTCTCTGCTTGAGGGCTCCATGTAGCCCCTCCCACCACCCATCTCTGCTCCTGCCCTCTCTGACTTGGCCTTGATGGGTGAGAATCATTTCCAACCCTTTGTATCTCTCATGCTTGACCTTTCCTGGGGCAGGAAGGTCATTTTGTTGTTACCCATGCTGCCCTCCTCATCCCCAGGAGATGCAGGCTGCCCATTAAGAACCCTTGTTCAGCATCTTTCTTTCTTCCAGAGCCTCACAGTCCCAGGAGAGGATATGGAGCCATGAGTTAGCATGGCTGTGAGAGTGCATCCCACTATAAGTGGGTCTACAGAGTGCACTCGAGGTTGCAGTGTCCAATGTAGATTCAGGATGGTCTTGCAGGGCCAAGACAGGATGCTTATGGGCTTGGCGTCCTGATGTTACTCAAGAGCAAATGTTTGCACCTAAATTGCCCAAGAAAGGCCCAAGGGAAGTATTAAGTGTGTCATATTTGCTGTCGTTTATGACAGTCCTGCAACCTCAACAAAGAGCAACTGTGGAAGATGGAATTGTCCCTCCTCGGGTTTGTCATCAAAGCACCACGCAGAGACTCAGATATCCTTAGGTGATATCTAGGATAGTTCAGGGGAGTGAGCAGCTCTATTAATCTTGTTCTTGCAAGAGCAGGTGCCTCTTGGGTGAGCATGCACACTGAGGCAGTCACAGCCAGCATATTTATGCCTCTGAAGCACAAGTTTCTCCCCTGTTTCTCCATTGACTGAGTGCTTCAGAGGTTACATCACTTTCTTGGATGTTGCCTAAGCAATAATTTTGTACAAATGAGGCAAAACACAAGCAATTTCTACACAAATAAGGTAAAATACATATTTCTGAATTCTGATTGGGTTTCAATGTCCACCAAAGGAAGTCTGCCAAAAGAGAAAGCCCACTGAGAAAGGAGGAATAACCCGGAAGTGAAGTAACAAAGTACCATTTTGAAAAGGAACCACCACTTTGTTCTTTGTTTTTTTATTATTATTATAAAGATGTGGGGTACAGTTCAGGGTTAGGTATACAAACATTGATTATGCAGGTACCATTGTTGATGAAGTATGCCCCTCCCTCCTCTAGCAGTTTCTCTCACCCACCCTCCCCTGACAGTTTACTATTACTGCCAAGTGCTTACTTATAATATTATAATTGTTCAAGGTCCGCTTATGAGTGAGAACATATGGTACTGTTATTTGTTTCTGTGATAGATCACTGATTATGATCAACTCCAAATACTTCCAAGTTGCTGCAAAGTCCATATATTTATCCTTCTTTATGGCTGTATCATATCCACTATGCATATGTACCACATTTTCTTTATCCAGTCCAGCTTCGATAGGCAACATAGTTGGTTCCATGTTTTTGCTATTGTGAATAGAGCTGCAACAAACATATGTGTGCAGGTATTTTTTTTGTAGAGTGATTTGAGTTCCTCTGGGTATATTCCCAATAGGGGAATTGCTGGATCATATGGAAGGTCAATTTCTAGTTCTTTCAGAAATCGCCACGCTGTCTTCCAAAGAGGTTGCAGTATTTGCATTCCCACCAGCAGTGTAGAAGCACCTTTTTCTCCACATCCTCACCAGCATCTGTTGTTTGTTTTATTAATGATGGCTATTCCTACTGGGGTTAGGTGGTATCTCAATGTGGTTTTGATTTGCGTTTCTCTGATGATGAGTGAGGTTGAGGACTTTTCCATGTGTCTGTTGGCTGCCCACATATCTTCTTTTCAGAAGTGTCTATTCATGTCTCCCTCTTTGCTGATGGTATGATCCTGTACCTTGAAAATCCAAGAGAATCTGTCAAAAACCTGCTTGCACTAATAAAGGACTTTGGCAAAGTCTCAGGGTACAAAATATACATGCAAAGGACAGTTTTATTCCTACATACCAACAACAAGCAGGCAGAGACCCAAATAAAAAGCACAATCCCATTCACAATAGCCATACAAAAAAGAAATACCTCAGCATATTCCTAACCAGAAGTGAAAGACCTTTACAATGAGAACTACAAAATACTGCTCAAAGAAATCCAAGAAGACACAAACAAATGGAAAAATATTCCATGCACATGGATAGGAAGAATCAGCATTGTTAAAATGCCCATCCTACCAAAGGCAATCTACAGATTTAATGCAATACCCATTAAGTTATCAACATCATTCTTCTCAGACCTGGAAATGACAATACAGAAATTCATTTGTGTGGGGGTTGAGCCCCACAAGGGTCGTGAGATTTCCTGAAGGAGAGATGGGTAGGCGAAGGACGAAAATATACCCGGACACCTGCTTCTTGAACAGATGACAATTTAATGTTAGTTAACACAGAGCTTTTATACCATTCGTAAAGGGGCAAGACAAAGAAAATTCCTTCACATCCATATCCTCTACAAGTTACCACCATCTAGTGGTCTTAGCAACAAACAAGCCAAGAACCCTATAAACATTCAAACAATGAGTCTTATTCATAAGACCAAAGATGATAGTTTTAGTCCAAAGTCCTGAATTACAGTCCTTGAACTGTCTCCAGAACGTTTCCAAGTGTAAAGTTCTTCATGTAGCAGTAGTTTTCCTTCTGGGGCTTGATGACCTTCAGAGCTTTGTAATCGCCTTTTTTGTCCAGGTGTCTTCATTACTTTTCTCTTATCCTGTGGTGTTTATTTCTAAAGATAACTCAAAAGAAGCTTTTAGTAGTGTTTCCCAGGCCCTCAAGGTTGCTTTCTGTCTTTAGCTAATCTATCAAAAAGTGTCTGACTAGTATATTATGAGTTCAGTGAAAACCCACTTTATAAATGTTAACTTAGAGTTTTAACTATTGAATTAAGTAAAAACCTTAACGATAATCTTTATCCTAAGTCAGTGAAACCAGTGTTATAAATCACCTACATAACTCCTATATAAGTGTTAGAACTTATAATGAATCTATAATGAACTTACTATAAACTTGTGCTTCTAAAAAACCTTATGTCTAAACACTAAACCGCATAATCCTAAATCAAATGAGTGAATATACTTATATCATTTATTACTTAAGCAATATCTAGTAACTTATAACCAAGTGAAAGAAAGCATTCTTGATGTGCTTCAAAGTTCAACCCTTGCATATGTTAGAAAAGACCAAGCGACATAGTGGGAAATGGAAAAATGAACCATGACATTCTCAGGTTAGCTGTGAGTACTTCGCATAAACATGCCATTTTCTTCTTCCACGACTGCACAGAATTTCTTCAGCTGTACCAACAGCAAAGGTGGAAGACAGAAGGGCCTCAGCTTCCTGGGCTCACCCTGTGGCCCAGGGTCTTCGGCCCATCAGGACCCTGTCAATCAGGTGGGTCTCCAAGGCTGGCTCCCAACACATATGGAAACATAAAAGACCACGAATAGCCAAAACAATCCTTAGCAAGACAAACGAAGCAGGAGGATCACACTTCCAGACTTCAAACTTTACTATAAGGCCACAGTAATCAAAACAGCCTGGTATTGGTACAAGAACAGGCACATAGACCAATGGAACAGGTTACAGATTCCGGAAGCAAAGCCTTAATTCCTCAACCAACTTGTCTTTGGAAACAACCACTGGGGAGAGGAGAACCTTTTCATGCTGGGAAAACTGGCTGACCACATGCAGAAGATTGAAACAGGACCCCTACCTATCATCATACATGAAAATTAATTCTAAATGGATCAAAGACCTAAAAGTAAAACCTCAAACTATAGGAATATTAGAAAATGCAGGAGACACCCTTATGGAAATTGGAACTGGCAACCAATTCCCATTCAGAACCCTAAAGACCAATACCTTAAGAAATAAGGTAGACAAGTGGGACCTCATCAAACTAACGAACTTCTGCAAAGCCAAAGAAACCATCAAGAGAGCCAGGAGACAGCCCACAGAATCGGAAAAAATTATTTGCCAACTGTGTATCTGACCAAGGCCTAACATCTAGGATCTACAAGGAACTTAAACGTGCCGAAAGGAAAAAAACAAACAACCCCTTTAAAAAGTGGGCAAAAAGCTGGGCTCAGTGGCTCAGCCTGTAATCCCGCACCTTTGGGAGGCTGAGGTGAGTGGATTGCCTGAGCCCGCGGGTTCGAAACCCGCCTGGGTAGGCGAGAACTCATCTCTACAATAAATCAATAAATTAGCTGGATGTGGTAGCGCGCGCCTGTAGTTCCAGCTACTTGTAAGGCTGAGGTGGAAGGATCGCTGGAGCCCAGCAGGTCGAGGCTGCGGTGGCCAGGAGTGGCCACTGCACTCCAGTCTGGGCGACAGAGTGAGACTCCAACTCAAAAAAAAAAAGTGGGCAAAAGACATGAATAGATACTTCTCAGAAGAAGATATACGGGCAGCCAATAGACACATGAAAAAATACTCAGTCTCATCTTTGATTTCTTTGAGCAGTGTATTTGTAATTTTCGTTGTAAAGGTCTTTCACATCTCTGGTTAGGAAGATGCCAAGGTATTTCATTTTTTGTGTGACTATTGTGAATGGAATTGTGCTTTTTATTTGGTTTTCTGTTTGTTTATTGTTGGTGTATAGAAATGCAATTGTCTTTTGCACATTTATTTTATACCCTGAGAGCTTTCCAAAGTCCTTTATCAGTGTAAGGAGAATTTCGACAGATTCTCCTGGATTTTCAAAGTATAGAATCATGTCTTCTGCAAAGACAGATATCTTGACTTCCTCTTTACCTATTTGGATATGCTTGATCGCCTTCTCTTCTCTGATTACTCTAGCTGTGACTTCCAAAACTATGTTGAGCAGGAGGGGTTAGAGTGGGCACCCTTGTCTTGTTCCAGTTTTCAGGGGAAATGGTTCTAATTTCTGTCGGTTGAGGAGTATGCTGGCTGTGGGTTTTTCATAGATGGCTCTTACTATTTTGAGGTATGTTTCTTCTTTGCCTAGATGTTTGAGGGTTTTTATCAAGAAAGGGTGCTGGATTTTATCAAAAGCTTTTCCTGAATTTAATGATATAATCATGTGGTTTTGTTTTTACGTCTGTTGATGTATTTAATTACATTTATGGTCTTACAAATGTTGAACGAGCCTTGCATCTTGGGGATGAAGCCTACTTGGTCATGGTGGATGTTTTTTGAGATGTGCTGTTGAATCCGGTTTGCTAGAATTTTGTTGAGAATTTTAGCATCTGTTTTCATCAAGGATATTAGCCTGTAGTTCTCTTTCTTTGTTGGGTCTTTACCTGGCTTGGGTATCAATGTGATGTTAGCTTCATAAAGTGGTTTGGGGTGAGTTCCATCTTTCTCAATTGCTTGGAAATAAGATTGGTATCAGTTCCTCCTTCTATGTTTTGTAGAATTCTTCTGGAAAGCCACCTGGTCCAGGACTTTTTTTTGTAGGTAGTTTTCTGATGACATAGTCAATTTCCTTGGTTGTTACCCAAATTGAGGCACTGGTGTACATGCCCACCTTTGGTGCATAAACCATGAGCATCTGTACACACTGATAGAAGAAGTGGACAGTTTTCCCAGATGATGATGGCAAGTGGGCTAGCTCTGGTTAATGGTCATTTTCCAGGTGTTTGTGTCATCAGGATAGCCTCAATGGAATAGTTATTAATACGTAAACTTTTGCATTTTTTTCTTTCTTTTTTTCTAGTCTCTTAAGAAAACCTAAAGATTATCCTTCATTTTCTTTTTTTTAAAATTAATCAGTATTTTTTATTATGGTTTTGTGGGGTACAGTTAAGGGTTAGGTGTACAATGACTTTTCATTCAGGCACCCTGTTGATAAGAGGTGTTTTCCCATCCCCAGACAGATATTTGCTACTGTTAATCCCATCCCCCTCTCTCCCATAGTTTCCCAGTACCATCAGTCATTTTCTTATAGTATTACATTGGATGTTCAAGGTCCATTATATGAGTGAGAACATGTGATATTCTGATCTTTGTTTCTGTGTGAGGTCACTCAGTATTATAGACTCTAGTTCCATCCAGGTTGCTGCAAAATTCATGATTTTGTTCTTTTTTATGGCTGCGTAGTATTCCATCGTATATATGTACCACATTTTTTTAATCCAGTCCTCTTTTGATGGGCAGCATGGTTGTTTCCAGGTTCTTGCTATTGTGAACAATGCTGCGATAAACATACGTGTGCAGGTATCTTTTTTATAGAGTGATTTGTGTTCTTCAGGGTATATTCCCAGTAGGGAGATG
>NW_007074872.1:333744-357388 GCF_000164805.1 Carlito syrichta
CTTGTCAGTTTAATAAGGTCCCATTTGTCTATCTTCTCTCTTAAGTCCTGTGGGTTTCGGGTTTTGTACAGTAATTGGATGCTAGTTCCGATTTCCTTCCTTTTCTAAGGTTCTTATGGTTTGAGGTTTTACATTTAGGTCTCTGATCCATTTGGAGTTAACCTTTGTGCATGTATCCTTCATTTTCTTCTCACTAGTCACAGCTGATTGACTGGTTTAGGTCCCTGTCAGTTGCCAGAGGAGATCCAGACCCTTTGCAATACCGAGTTAGATGGAAACAGGCAGGCCAGCATGAACTGGAATCTGTGACTCCTAGCTAACTTTAACTTATTAACATGCCATTATAATGCTAAACATTCCTCTTCTATGGGAAGAACTCTGCCATTCTGTGTGCATGTGACATACAGACAAGCATGTTAATGAACTGTGCCTGCATGTCTGGAACTCTGTTCATGCTTACACATCTTCCCCAGCTTGCACCCAACTCTTTAAAACTCCTGTCCCTCCCACTGCTCAGGGAAAGGGACTTTCAGAGCAGGAGCTCCCCTTCTCCATCCTCTGGCCAGGGAAGAAACAGTCAGATTGCCTTTCCAAGTTGAATGTTCTTTCTTTGTGACTAATAAAAATAAAGGAAGAATACCATTTACCAGTGCTGTTTGCAATCAACTTTTGGTTTCATGGAAAAGGCATTGAAAATCTCCCATAGACCCATTGGTTCTCTTTACTACCTATAGGTAACAAAAGGGCCATAGGGTCCAGGGTATCAATGTAAAACCATGTCTGTGTGTGTGTGTATATAATTTTGAGGTTATGTTTTTCTTATGAATATATATTTTTATAGTTATTAGTACATATGCTTATTTATATATTTTTAGTTATATATGTATTACCTGATTAATGTATTCAATATATACATATGTGTATATACAATGTGCACATACATATGTGTATATATACATGTATATACATATGTATACATACATAATACATATGTCTTTATATATGTTCTCGTATGGCTGGGGAAAGACCACCATAGTCTGGCTTACAAGGCTCCAAGTTCATATGTGTTAATATGCACATTATATTTTTTCATTAATGTGTTTATGCATGAATTTGCATATTAATTTTAATATATTTAATTTTTTATAGTTTTATTCATGTGTGTATATGTATTTTTAATTTTCTTTATGTGCAACTACAATGAAAGACAGTGCTGTGCATGTGACTGTTTTATGTGTGTTTTGAGGTTGTGTTTATTTTATACATATATTTTTATTTATAGATATTATAAATTTTCACCCCTATATACATACATGTAATCATAAATGTGATGTATAATTTTATTACTGAAGATATAGAATGGATATACATTAATATGTATATATTCTTATTGCCTGCCTAGGCAAGACTGTTAAATAACACTACAAGTTCATAATTATATTTTGGTAATTTTTCACCTATTTGTAGATATGTAAAGTAATATGTTTTACATTACTTTATATATTTAAAATTATATGGCTCCATTCATGTATGTAGATATATTTCTGATGACATCGTTACTTGTGTCTATATGTGTGAAAGACTTCAGAGTGACAGCCCATGGTGTGCTATTTCTTGACAGCGTGATTCTAAAACTGAGAACCCAAAGAGTTTGTTTCCCTTTGGTCTAGTGTGAGCACTCAGAAGGAGACTGGACTCACAGTGACCATGCAGTTTGTTTGCACTGCCAAACACTTCTTAGCCTGGGTCAGAGACCTCACGGGACAGATCTAATGATGATAGTGCCTGTGAGTTTGACATTTTGCCTCTGATTTGGGTTTTCTGGTAGACCACTTACTTTGATGTGCAAAAGCGTTTCTCAAGCCAGACCACTTTTTTCTATGCATCTCCAACTCTTGGCAGAGGCCTCAGACACTAAACTCTTCAGGTATTTACAATTCAGGAATTGTTCAGGCCCTCCTGTGGGCTTCTCTAGACTCCAGCTTTAACTGGCCAAAAGAGGTCTTCTCATGACTCTGTAGCCTTCAGAGTCTGGGGGTATTTTCCTGGCCTACAAATGCCCACAATGCCCACCATGCCTTTCGTACCTGGCTTGTGGCTCTCCCTCCACCCTGGTATCATTTGATGCCACACACACTACCACTGCCTGCAGCCCGTCCTGAGAGCGAAAATTGAGCCATTCTATTAAAAGCCCCTTCTTTACCCACCCCAACTGGGCCATTAGTGTATGTACCCACTTTTGGTGGGCAGTGCACGAGCATTTATCCTCTTTGAGAGGTTTTAGGAGAAGTGGACAGTTTTCCCTGAGAGATTGATGGCACTTGGGCTAGCTCTGGTTAATGGGAAAAGGAATGTATTCTCTTAGCTTTTTCTAAGGTCTGCCTTGTATCTGTGTCAGTGTATTCCATACACTGAACTAAAAGGGAGCATGATTTAACTTTGAACAAGTAAGTCAAGTACTTTTTATGGGTGGAATTCTTTATGGTCCTGTGGGCTGCAATTGGAGAATAAAATGTGTCCCCTAACTTTTTCTTAAAAAGGACCTTGATAAATTTCTTCTCTGTCAAGATACCTACATTCAGTGAACTAAAACAGACTATGTTGAAAGTTTCAGTAAGCTAGCTTAGCGGTACCTTTTATGCATGCATATGGCTATAAGCCTATCAAACCCAATTGCAAAAAGAAACAAGCTCCTGTAACTATAACTCAAAAGAATCTTACTAACTTTTTGAAGATGAAAAGAGATGAGGTATGTAGAGGGGAGTGTTTGAGAGAAGGCAGTCAATAAGTGATAGTTCCTTCTTTGTTGCATCATACTAAAAATACTTAAATGTTGAAGTAACAAAAATCTAGTTAGGTAGCTAGCTGGATAGATGAATGAAAGCCATTGAGCAGGGTTATTATCTTCAACATCCAAGAAAAGAGCCATACAAATGATTCCCTAAGTTGAAATGGCCACAATTTGATCCTTCAAAGCTGAGATCCAAGCTGTTAGAAGCAGAGAGTGGCGGCAGTGATGGTGGTATTAGGACAGGAATTAGGATTGTGTTCTGGGTTGTTTTATGTTTCAATCACCTTGTATAGAAATCAGCTTTGAAAGAAGACTTGGTGCCCACTGCCTCCTGAGCTCAGGCTCCCCGGTCCTCTTCCTAACCACGGTGATGATCAGCCATCTAGAGATCTTGGGCCCCACACTAAGTCAGAAAGGAAGAGCAGCATAAGAGGGTTGTGAGGGAACGTTTCCTACTGAGGGATGGGTGGAGTTTCCTAGAATAACCCTGTAGGGGAGGGACATCTCAGAATGGAGTAGGCTGTGGTCATGGCTAAAGGCAGGGATGGTAACTACAAGGACCTTGAGGAATTCTCAGTACTGGAGACCAGACTTCCCCCCAGGCCAGAGGAAACAGGTGAGTCAAGGAACTGGAACCAGAAACCCATGCAAGCAAGATCTGTGTGATGGATTGCCCGACATTCTAACCCCAGGTAGGAGCATGGGAAAGCTTTAGGGTTCCCATCTTTCTGAGGCCCTCTCCTCATTCTGTCAGCCAACACCTCCCAGTACTCTTCATCACAGAAGGATAGGCTTCCTTTTCTAGTCTTTTCTGAGTCCTCACCTTCAAGTGGGTTCATTAAGGAATCCTGAAGGGCACAGGGTAGGTAGTGTTTTCCCCCAGCCTATCTGAGAGGAGCCTCAGATATCCTAGGAAAAGAGAGTGGGTGTTCCTGGAGAGTCAGGAGGCTGATCTGGTCTTCCCTCTAGGGCAATGGAGACAAGTCCCAGGAAGAGACCTGGAAGTATCTCTGTCTTTTAGTGTCTCTGATCCTGCTCTTCATGGTTGTTACCCTCAGTGTGGTTCTCACCAAGGGTAAAGCGGCTGGGCCAGTAGGGACCAGGTGGCCACAGGAAATCAGGCTCCCAACCTGGTAGGGCTAGCTTGGGATTGGAAGGACTGGCCTGGGGTGGAGCAGGAAGGGTGGTTGGTCTGTGTCACTGGGATAACAGTGCTGACAGGAGGGAGCTGACCTCCCCCACCGACCTCAGGAGCAGGCCCTTTTGGGCCTGTGTGGGCTGGAGTAACAGGAGAAGTCAGTAGAGAGCAGGTCTGTGTCACTGGTGTGTGTCTCCTTAAAGCCCAGTCCTGCCAAGCATGGTGGCTCATGCCTATAATCCTAGCACTTTGGGAGGATGAGGTGAAAGGATTGCTTGAGCCAGTGGGTTTGAGACCAGCCTGGGCAACTTGGCGAGACGTCATCTCTACAATAAACAAAAAAGTTAGCTGGGCCTGGTGGTGCGTGCCTATAGTTCAGGAGTTCAGGTGGGGATCAGGTGAGGTCAAGGTGAGGGTCCATGTGAGGACTAGGTGAGGACCAGGTGAGAGTCAGGTGAGGACTATGTGAGGACCAGGTGTGGGTCCAGGTGAGGACCAGGTAAGGACCAAGTGGAGGGCTAGGGTGGCAACAGGTGGGAACCAGGTCAGGGCCAGGTGAGGGTCAAGGTGTGGGCCAAGTGAGAACCAGGTGAGGGCCAGGTGAGAATCCAGATGGGGAGTAGGTGAGGATCCAGGTGGTGATCAGGTGAGGTCCAGGCGAGGGTCCAGGTGGGGACTAGGTGAGGACCAGGTGAGAGTCAGGTGTGGACCATGTGAGGACCAGGTGGGGGTCCAGGTGGGGACAAGATGAGGACCAGGTGAAAACCAGGTGAGGGTCAGAGGAGGATCCAGGTCGGGGACTAGGTGAGACCAGGTGAGGTCTAGGTTGGGAACTAGGTGAGGGCCAGGTGAGGACTAGGTAGGAACCAGCTGAGGGCCAGGTGAGGGGCCAGGTGAGGGCTAGGTGAGGAGTGGGAGTAGGACCAGGGACCAGGGTCTTCAGCCCCAGCAGTCAGGGGTGAGCTGCTGTCCTGGCTGCCTGCATGTTCTGTATGTGAAAAAAGTGGAAGGAGTTGCCTTTGTCCTCTTTGGGGTCCAGGATGGTGACCAGAGGATCACTCTAGCCCAGTCCCTCACCCATGAGCTGGTGCCTGATGAGGGTCCCCCACCTCTGAGCCTCCCTTATCCTCCTCCCAGCCCCTCACTTCTCTGAGGCCCCTTTGCTCTCTGCCCCCAGATTGAGGATAGCACAGGGACAGCCAAGTTGAGACAACAGGTGCTGCTGAACAGCATGCAGCCTTCCTAGGCTGACGCCCTGGTGAGAAAGTCATTGTGCGTGTCTGTCACTGTCAACCTGCACTCAGATGAGACCCGTTCTGAGGGGGAGCGCTGAGACCACACTGTGGGCTGTTCTGGCAGGGGAGGCCCTGTCCCAGGAGGAAGACCAGTCTGAGGGAGGTAGTCCAGAGTGAAGGTGGATTCCAATCTGAGGGTTAGGCCCAGTCTAAGGAAGAAGGCCCAGTATGAAAATGGGGTCCAGTCTGATAGGGAAGAAAGACCCAATATGAAGGTGGGTTTCAGTCTGATGGAAGAGGCCCAGTCTGTGAGGGGAGGCCATGTAAGAAGGTGGAGTCCAGTCTGAGGGAGGAGGCCCAGTATGGAGGTCGAGTCCAATCTGAGGAAAGATGTCCAGACTGAGAGGGAGGCCATGTAAGAAGGTAGAGTCCAGTAGGAGGGGGATGACCCAGATTGAGGGAGGAGGCCCAGGATGGAGGTGGGTTCAAGTCTGAGGGAGGAGGCCTGGTCCTCAGGGTGACCCAGGTGCCCACCCTCATGGCCTGTCCCCTCAGGGAGTGACATGGTACAGGCGGAGAGCAGTTCCATCCCCATGGTGATGTCCCCATACAGGATTCACTTCACCAGGATGCCCAAGTACTTCAAGCCCACCATGTATTTCGAACTCATGGTAAAACCCAGGTCCAGGCTCCACCCTCCCTCCTGGAGCCCTGGCCGTGTCTCTGGTTCTTTCTGAGACCCCACCCCCTCTTTGCTTTCTCAGGTCTTTGTGATGAATCCCGAGGCTCTCCAGCGATTCATGTCCCGGTGGTGGTCCAGGGCCACGATGGCGTGCTGTCCCTAATCCAGGCCGGCAGCATGGCCAAGCTGAGCATCAACATGCCCAACACCCAGGACCCCCTGCCCATCACGGTGTATCCAGGCTCAGCCTCAGGACTGTGGTTCTGGCGTTTGCGTGGTGTGAGCCTGCTATCATTCATACTGAGACCTTTTCTTTTTCTCCTTCTCTTTTGTTTTTGGAGACAGGGTCTCGCTCTGTCACCCAGGCTGGTGTGCAGTGGCACAATCATAGCTCACTGTAGCCGTGTCCTCCTGGGCTCAAGTGATCCTCCCGTCTCAGCCTCCCGAGTAACTGGGACTACAGGTGTGTACCACCACGCCTGGCTAATTTTTAACATTTTAATAGATACAGGGCCTCGGAATGTTTTCCAGGCTGGTCTGGAACTCCTGGGCTCAAGCAATCCTGTCTTGGTCTCCCAGTGCTGAGATTACAGGTGGGAGTCACCATGCTGGGCCCCTTCTCCATCTTTTTTTTTTTTGAGTTGGAGTCTCACTCTATCGCCCAGACTGGAGTGCAGCGGCCGCTCCCGGCCACTGCAGCCTCGACCTGCTGGGCTCCGGCGATCCTTCCGCCTCAGCCTTCCAAGTAGCTGGAACTACAAGTACCCGCTATCACGCCCAGCTAATTTTTTGATTTATTGTAGAGATGAGGTCTCGCCAAGTTGCCCAGGGGGGGTCACGAACCTGTGGGTTCAGGCAGTCCACTCACCTCAGCCTCCCAAAGTGTGGGATTACAGGCTGAGCCACCGAGCCCGGCTCCCTTCTTCATCTTTAAAGCCAGCAGGGCAGTGTCTCCCTCTCTCTCTCCTCCTCCTCCTTCTTTCTCCTCTCCCCCCACCCCTCTCCCTCTTCTCCTTTCCCTTCTCTTCCTCCTTTTTCTTCCCCCTCTTTCTCTCTCCCTCTCTCCTCCTCTCTCTCTCTCCTGCCCTCCCTTTACCAAGACCCTTAAGATTGGGGCCACCTAGATCCTCTAGGAAAATGGTCCCATCTCAGAATCCTACTTGAATCCCATCTGCCATGTCCCTGTCCCCAAAGGCGACCTAGCTCCGGCCTGGGGACCAGGGCATGGGCATCTTTGGAGGCCACCTGCATCCGTCCCCCACCCTTCCCAGGTGTGCACGAAGTCCCTGGCATCTCAAATCCCAGTCGAGAAGACTACCAGCACCCTGCGAGTCGAGCCCTACAGGACCGTGGGCAAGAGCTACCTGCACCTCTTGATGCCCCATGCAGAGCTCAAGCCGGGGACTCTGTCAGCGTCATCTTCCACCTGCGGACAGACAGACCTGGGCAAGGAGGCCAAGATCCGCTGCTACACCTACCTGGTCCATTGTCCTGCGAGCCTCAGTCCCTCCTGTCTTCCCCCAAACCTGAGCCCCCTCCCCGCACCCTCCTGAGCCTCGTGCGCCCATTCCCCCAGATCATGAACACGAACCACCTGCTGCAGGCTGGCCGCCAGGAGGGAGACACCAGCCAGACCTGGCAGTTATGCTGGACCATCACCCCCCGATGTCATCCCCTCCTTCTGCCTGGTGGCCTCCTCCATGTTGGAGGGCACGAGCAGCCCGTGAGAGTGATGGCCAACTTGGTGGGTGGACATGGTGGACTCATGCCTGGGTGAGGTAGGGCAGGCCCCAGGCTCTCTCTGCTCCCCTCCCTTGTCCTCTTTTTCCCACCCCTCCCTTACCCTTCTCTGCCCCTTCTTTCTCTCCTTCCCCTTCCCCTTCTCTCTCCCTCCCGCTTCTCCTCCTTCGTCCCCTCCCTCCACCCTTCTCTCTCTCTCCTTCTCTCTTTCCCTCCCCCCTTTCTTGCTCTCCTTCCTCTTCTTCCCCTCTTGTTTCTCCCTCTTCTCTCTATCCTTCCTCCTCTCTCCCCACTTCTCTCTCTCTTTCTCTCTCCCCTTTTGCCCTCTCCTTCACCTTCCTCCCCTCTCTCCTCTCTCTCTCTCTCTCTCGTGAATTTGTGCCTGGGCAAGGTAGGCAAGGTAGGCCTGGGCCCCTGCTCTTTCTCCCTCTCCCCCTTCCTTCTCTCTTTCTTTCCCCCTCACTTCCCTTTCTCTTCCCGTTCTTCCTCTCCCTCCCTCCTCCTCCCCTCTTCCCTTTCCCCCATCTCCCCTTCCCTCTCTCCTTTCACTTCTTCCCCCTTCTCTCCCCTTCCCCTTCTCCCTCTCCTTCCCCGTTCCTTTGCTTTTCTCTCTCTCCTTCCCCTTCCTCCCCCTCCTTCCCCCTTCTCCCCATTCCCTTCTCTTTCTCCTCCCTCACACCTCCCTCTCTCCACTATTCTCTCCTGCTTTCCCCCTTCTCTCTCTCCCCTCCCTCCCCTCTTCTTTCTCTCTCCTTTTTTTCTCTTAACCCCCTTCCTCTACTCTCTCACCTCCTTTCCCCTCTTCTCTCTCTCCCCCTCTCCCCTCCCTCCCCTCTTCTTTCTCTCTCCTTTCTCCCTCCTACTTCTCTCTCTCCCTCCCTCCCTTATTCTCTCAACTCCTCTCCCCTCTTTTCTCTCTCCCTCTTTCCTCCCTACCCCCTTTTACCCACTGTTCCCTCCTCTCACCAACTGGGCTTCTCTGCAGGCTTGACAATCCTCCTTCTGCATCTCTGCCCTCCCACAGTTGGGGGTGAAGAGAGACTCCAATGATGAGCAGAATCCTTGGCCATGGCAGCAGATGTCCCTCAAGATCGAGGGTGACCACAGGGCCCACGTGGGACTGGTGGCTATGGACAAGGGTGCGTTCATGCTGAATAAGAACAAGTTGACCCAGAGCAAGGTTTGTACCTGCTTCCTGATCGAGGATGGGATGGATGGGCTGCATGTGATTGGAGTTGAAATTGGGGGTGAGGATTGACTCGGGTTTGGGTTGGGGATGGTCATGAGGATAAGCAGGTTCACCTTGGCACCTTGACTCTGAGAAGCCAAGGGCAATGTACTTGGGAGTCTACAGAGGTGAGAGGCCGGAGGCTGGAGGTGGGCATGAGGATGGAGGTGGGCTGGCCTGGTTTTGGGAGTGAGGACTGGAGGGGGAGTGGAAACAGGATTAGGAATGGAGGCCAGCCATGGTGGCTCATGTCTGTAATGCCAGCACTTTGGAAAGCCAAAGTGGGAAGATCACTTGAGCCCAGAAGTTCCAGACTAGCCTGGGCAACATAGCGGGATCTCATCTCTACAAAAAGTCAAAAAATTATCTGCGCATGGTGATGTGGGTCTGTAGTCCCAGTTACTCAGGAGGCCAAGGAAGGAGGATTGCCTGAGCTCAAGAGGTGGAGGCTGCAGTGAGCTGTGACCGTGCCACTATACTTTAGGCTGGGCAACAGAATGAGACCCTGACTCAAAAAAAAGAAATGAAGGGAGGTGAGGATGGGGCAGGTGTTTGAGAAGAGATGAGGGAGGCACTCCTGGTCTGGACCATCCATCCCTGTCTCCCCTGTTACGCAGATTTGGGACATGGTGGAGAAGGCCGACATCAGCTGCATCCTGGGCAGTGGGAAGGATTATGCCAGTGTCTTCAAAGATGCAGGACTGGTCTTCAAGACCAGCAAAGACCTTCAGACTGCAGAGAGAACAGGTGAGGACACAGCCAGGAACTGGTGTAGGGACAGCCAACACCTCCACCTCTCAGGCCTCACTTCCACCACCCCCAGCCTTGAAAATCACTCCTCTCCCAGCCTCAGTTTCCTTATCCTTCAAATGGGAACATTCACACCCCTACTTCATTAGTGTGGTTGATGGTGGGTGGGGTGTGGTGTAGTGGCTTCTTGGGTTCTTGATTTTGCCAGAGAAAAGAATTTCAGAGCAGATCCAAAGTCTAGTTTAAGAAAGAATTTATTAGAAAGTAAAAGGAGCCAAGCATGGTGGCACAAGCCTATAATCCCAGCACTTTGGGAGGCTGAGGCGAGAGGATTGCCTGAGACTAGGGGCTTGAGACCAGCCTGGGCAACTTGGTGAGACCTCCTCTCTTCAGAAAATCAAAAAATTAGCCAGGTGCAGTGGCTCACACCTGTATTTCCAGCTACTCGGAAGGCTGCGGCAGAAGGACTGACTGAGCCCAGCAGGTTGAGGCTGCAGTGGCTGTGAATATGCCTCTGCACTCTAGTCTGGATGACAGAGTAAGATTCTAACTCAAAAAAAAGAAAAAAAGATGGACCTTCCTCCCTCTCCACCCCCTATAGTTATGAGATTGAAAATCTCTAAGGGGAAGTTGAGGCAGGTTAGACATAGATAGATGAGTTTCAGGTCTAAGTTGAAACAGGGTAAGAAGTGTTCAGATATCTTTTTCTTAATCAATAAATGACCTTCATCCTAGACCAACCAGGCATATCAGACCAGACCACCTTTTGGGCTGGAATGTGGAACTACCAGTGCAGTAAATCACAGAAACAATAAGGAGTGACACAAAACACAGACATGATGTTCCAGAAAAAACCCAACTCTAGTTAGTCTAACTTCCATCATGAAGCCAGGTGCAATGGCTCACGCCTGTCATCCCAGCACTTTGGGTGGCAGAGGCAAGAGGATTACATGAAGAGCCCAGGGGTTCGAGATCAGCCTGGGCAACTTGGGGGGACCTTGTCTCTACAATAAATTAAAAAATCAGCCCAGCTTGTTGGTTCATGCCTATAGTTCCAGCTGTTTGGAAGGCTGAGACAGAAGGATCACCTGAGCCCAGCAGGTCAGGGTTGCGGTGGCTGTGAGTGTGGCACTGCACTCCAGCCTGGGTGACAGAGTGAGACTCTGACTCAAAAAAATAAAAACAAAAACAAAACAAAAAACCTTCCATGTAGAAGGTCCTTGTGACCTTAAAAGGTTGAGAGATGGTCCTCAAAACTCGTGACCAGATACCTGCATGCACTACCACGTCCAGCTGATTTTTTAAATTTACTGTAGATTCGAGGTCTTGCCATGTTGCCCAGGCTGGTCTTGAACCTGTGGGCTCAGGCAGTTCTCTACCCTCAGCCTCTGAAGTGCTGGGATTATATGCATGAGCCACCATGCCCAGCTAAGCCCATGTTTTGTAACTTCTTCAAAGCTGACAAAGGATGTAGGCCCTCCTAGCCAGGGATTGAAAACTCTCTATCTGACCTCAAGCATCCAGGTTGATTTCAGTGGTAGCATTGATGGCAGACATCAGTTGGAATCCTTGTATGATCATCATGTGGGCATTAAATTGCTTGATTCTGGAAAAAACAAGTTTAGGCAGTTAGAGACATGGACCGAAAACCCATGGCTCAGCAGGCTTATAATAGTTAAAGTAGGACCAACAAGAAGAATAAGCCAAGCAAAAGAAAGCATAAAGTTCTTGATGGTGTCCCAAATGGATTATTTTTCAAAACCATGGAGCCATCTGGCCTTGTTATAAATGTTCTTATGTCTTCTTTGACTTGTCCAGTAACATGTACATGAGTGTGGCAAGTCCCTGGAAGTTTTACATAATACAAGCTATGTTGGTGGCTGTGAAAGAGAATAACAGAGTTAAAAGCCAAGTAGCAAAGGATGATAAGGGAAAGTGTTTCAGGAGTACTGGTCACATTAGACAGCTGCATCTCAGTTTCCAAGGCGGTACTGCAGGTGTGCTGGTTTTCTATAGATCGTGTAGACACAGAGATCTTTAATAAAAGATGTTTCCATGGAGATGCAAGAAAAAGGTCACTGTATGGAGTAGCCTATAAACAAACTTTTCTTTCTTTTTTTCTTCTTTTTTTTGAGTTGGGGGTCTCACTGTTCCCCAGGCTGGAGTGCAGTGGCATGATCACAGCTCACTATATCCTCAACCTCCTGGGTTCAAGCAATCCTTCTACCTCAGCCTCCCAAGTAGCTGGGATTACAGTTGCCACCATGCCTGGCTAATTTTTTTTATTACTGTGTAGAGACAAGGTCTCACTGTTTTGCTCAGGCTGGTCTTGAACTCCTGGATTTAACCGATCCTCCTGCCTTGGCCTCCCAGTGTACTGAGATTACAGGTGAGATCTACTGCAGCCAACCTGTTTTTATAGTTTTTGAGGCATCCTCTGATTGCAGTGGCATCTGAAAGATTCTTCTGGGCTGTAGTTTAAACTGGGCATTTAAGTAAACTTTTTTGTGAAATGCATTTATTATCAAGCAGGCACAGAGTTTGTTTTAGTTTATAGAGTTTTAAGAAAACTTCAATTTAATTTCTAGTGTCAGAAAATCTGAAGAAAAATGGAGAATATTAGACTGGAGACAGGTAGTTGGGAAAGACTTCAGGGTGCTATCTAAATTGTAGAAAAAATAAAAAAATTAAAATAATGAACAAGAGAATTTAAAGACAGGTGTATGATAGTTTCTTTTCTCTCTCCAGTCCTTCCTTTCTATTAAAGACAAGCCATAGTAGGACCAACTAATGTGCAAAATAAGTTTTAGACTCATTATGTATAGCTTATTTGCATAAAGTGCAGCAAGAATAATTATTTGCTAAATAGCCTCCTTTAAAATTAGCTTTGTTGGACCACTTCCCATAAGGAATCACAGGTTAGATCCCCAAAAGCCTCTGAGCCCACCAAGGATCCACTGGTAAATTCCTGTGTAAACTGGGTGAATTCCTGTCTTTGAGGTTCTGAGCAACCTGGGGTCCCTGGGCTTGTGAGTAAGCCAGCTTCTTCCCCTACCCCAGGTCAGAAGCCCCTCAGTTGGAAGGGTACCAGGCCAGGCTTTCCAAGGATTTTATTTTGTTGGCTCTTTATAGAGCTTCATCTTTTTTTTTTTTTTTGAGTAGGAGTCTCACTCTGTCGCCCAGACTGGAGTGCAGTGGCCACTCCCGGCCACCGCAGCCTCGACCTGCTGGGCTTTGGCGATCCTTCCGCCTCAGCCTTCCAAGCAGCTGGAACTACAGGCACGTGCTACCACTCCCAGCCAATTTTTTGATTTATTGTTGAGATGAGGTCTCACCAAGTTGCCCAGGCGGGTCTCAAACCCATGGGCTCAGGCAATCCATTCACCTCAGCCTCCCAAGGTGCAGGATTACAGGCTGAGCCACCGAGCCTGGTTTAGAGCTTCATCTTAATTCCTCAAAGCAGCCTGCTCTGAAATGTCACTTCAGCCAAGTCTTGATAAAGTAATAAGTAGCTCGTCACACATCCTGTTACAAAAGAAAACAGACTCTTGTTGAACTTATGCAAATAAACATATTGTGATAAGATCAATGCTTGCAAACAGTTTCTGAATTCTGGCAAAATCAGGTAGAGGAAAGATATGTGCTTTAGATTTTGCTTATGAGAGCATACTTTTACTCATTTATTGAAAGCTGTACATTGCTCAAGAAAAAAGATTTTCTTGACTTTGCAAAACAAAACAAGCCGGGCACAGTGGCTTATGTCTGTAACCTTGGCACTTTGAGAGGCAAAGGTGAGAGGATTGTCTAAGCCCAGAGGTTCAAGACCAACCTGGGCAGTGTGGCGAGACCGCATCTCTACAATAAGTCAAAAAATTGGCTGGGCATGGTTGCGCACACCTGTAGTTCCAGCTACTTGGAAGGCTGAGGTGGAAGGATCACCTAAGTCCAGTTGGAGGTTACGGTGACTGTGAATGTGTCTCTGCACTTCAGCCTGGGCAACAGAGTGAGACTCTATAAAAAAAAAAAGAAGAAGAAAAAAGAATCAGCAGGACTTTGAGCACAAAAAGTTATAAAAGTATTCTTAAAAATTAATTCAGACTAAGCACGGTGGCTCAGCTTGTAATTCCAGCACTTTGAGAGGCCAAGGCAAGAGTATTGCCTGAGCCGGGGGGGGGGTTTGAGACCAGCTTAGGCAACTTGATGAGACCTTGTCTCTATAATAAATCACAAAAATCCTAGCCAGGTGTGTTGTCCGCATGCATCTGTAGTTCCAGTTACTTGAAGGCTGAGGCAGAAGGATCACTTAAACCCAGCAGGTCAAGGCTGCAGTGGCTGTGAGCATGCCACTGCACTCCAGCCTGGGTGACAAGAGTGTGACTCCAACTAAAAAAAAAAATTAATTCAGTCCAGGAAGTAGATGCTGGTTCTGTTCTATCTACATCTCATAAGTTTTCTAATCAGAGTCCTAGAAGTTTTTTTCTCTAGTTTAATGGCACAATCTGCAAAGTTGCTAGAAATTGGCACTGAAGAGCACTTGTCAGACTTCTTTAGCTGATAAATTACTTTTAAAAAAGATGAAAACAAAACAATAATTGTAGATGACAAAAGTCTTAGGACAGTCATTGTCAAAGATACAATTGATACAGCAACCTAACATAATAATTATGACTATTGATAACATATACTAAGACATATCAGAATTATAGGAATGCCATGTAATCTTGGAACACATGCCAACAACACACATAACTATGGCCTGGAAAAAGTTAAATACTCTTTCATGTTGGCAATGCAATGCTTCTTGGGTGATTTTAACATACCAAATGAGTTAAGTGTCTTGGATTTCAGGGAAACCTAATATCAAGCAATATTTTTTAAAAAATTAGCAAGACTGAATTGAGAACCTGAAATTTTTACATGGGAAAGTTTGTTAAATATTAAAGATTTTAAAAGCATGAAATCATAACACAGGGTTAAAGGTCATTGTAAAATAGTCATTCATGTAGCCAAAATGATAATTTAGAGATTTATTATTATTTTTTGAGTTGAAGTCTCACTCTGTCACCCAGACTGGAGTGGTGGCACGCTCACAGCCACCCCAGCGTCAAACTGCTGGGCTCTGGCAATTCTTATACCTCAGCCTTCCAAGTAGCCAGAACTACAGGTGCCCGCTACCATGCCTGGCTAGTTTTTTAAATTTATTGTAGAGACAGGGTCTTGCCAAGCTGCCCAGGCTGGTCTTGGACCCGTGGGCTCAGGCAATCCACTTGCCTCAGCCTTCTAAAGTGCTGGAATTTTAGACTGAGCCACCGAGCCCAGCCAATTCAGAGATTTAAAAAAGCAAAACCTCTACACTTTGACACAGGAGATTTATTTCCTTAAGTACTTAGAACTAAGAAAGACAGCAGGGGGCCAACTGAATCTATCACTTCCCCTTCTTTTTTTGTAGTTTAATTAAAAAGCAAACAAAAACTTTTAATTCTTTTTTGAAATTACACAAAAATTTTGGTTAAAAGAGAATAGAAAGTTTTGTGCTTGCCTGAGGTTATTAGTTACATTGAAATTCATTTTAATAACAACTTTTAAAACATTTATTTAATTTTAATTAGCTTGACCAAAAGCTAAGATTTTTATTAATGTTTTTAATGCTTTACAATATTTATTAAAGGATAGACCAGTGCTCTAAGAAAAGTGTTATTTTTGACAGAATGGTTGGTATTCTGGTCCAGCATCAGTGTGTTTTTGACATTAATGTCTTTTTTTATTCTTATTTTTATTTTTTTATTTTATTTTATTTTTTTGACATATCAGCTCACGTTTTATTTATTTATTTATTTTTATTTTTTTGAGTTGGAGTCTCACTCTGCCACCCAGACCGGAGTTTTATTTTTATTTTTTTATTATGAAGTTGTGGGGTGCAATTCAGGGTTAGGTATACAAACATTGCTTATACAGGTACCTGTATAAGCAATGGTTGTATACCTAACCCTAGCAGTTTTCAACTGCCTGTCCTAACCCTCTCCCCTGACAGTTTCCCATTACTGTCAAACACTTTCTTATAGTATTATAATTGTTCAGTCTCTGCTTATGAATGAAAACATATGGTACTCTGTTCGTTGTTTCTGTGATAGATCACTTAGTACGATCGACTCCAAATCCATTCAAGTTGCTGTGAAGTCCATATATTTGTCCTTCTTTATGGCTGCATAATATTCCATTGTGTAAATGTACCATAGTTTATTTATCCAGTCCAACTTCAATGGGCAACATGGTTGATTGCATGTTTTTGCTATTGTGAATAGAGCTGCAACAAACATACGTGTGCAGGTATCTTTTTTGTAGAATGATTTGAGTTCCTCCAAGTATATTCCCAATAGGGGAATTGCTGGGTCATATGGAAGGTCAGTTTCTAGTTCTTTCAGAAATTGCCATACTGTCTCCCAAAGAAGTTGTACTAGTTTGCATTCCCACCAGCAGTGTAGAAACATTCCTTTTTCTCCAGATCCTCACCAGCATCTGTTGTTTGTTTTATTAATGATGGCCATTCTTACTGGGGTTAGGTGGTATGATCCTAAATGGATCATATGGAGTTAATTTTTGTGTATGGTGATAGGGAGGGGTTCTTGTCGGAGACCCGCTCTGACCGAGAGTGGGTTAGGACCCGCACCGGAGAATCTGGACGGCGAGAAGAGACCACTCGGTGGCAGTTCTTCTGGGAACAGTCTTATCAGGACTGAAGCCAATTTTATTCAAACCTTTTCCAACTTATATACCATTTTCTATACCCTCCAGCAGTGTGATAATCACTTGCTGGGGGCGTACAAGTTCCATGCATATCGCGCTTTACAAACTATGCATCACAAGACCATCACGAGACTTGCAAGTTCCAAGCAAACAATTACAATTCCATGATGCCTGACGTGCTTCACAAAACTTACATTAAGATCACAGGTGCACAATTTCAATACAGATTGTTCAAAGTGTCTTCCATAGTGTTCAATAAATCATTCATATTATACTCTTTGTTCTAAACCCTGATTAATACAAAAAACTTTTCTAAGTTAACTCTAGGTTCAATCCAAGTTCACTGACTCCTAATATTTTTAACGATTAATATTATCAACTTAACACTATACTATAATCTATAAGTTTACTTAAATGACTTAACTGTTAGTTATACTATTAACCTATTATGATTTAATGTAATGCCTTATAACTCAGTTAAAACTACCAAACTTTACTATAATTCATATGTTTCATATGTCTAAACTTTAATTTTTATATAATCTAATGATTGACCTTTAATACTATGCTATATCCTATTAAGCTAATACCTCATCATTAATTCTTTTATAAATCATATAGTAACTATTATATTTGAATAATGTAAAAAAGCAAGCATAAATTTACTCAAATATACTATAAAATGTAAATGCAACTATGAGTGTATATGTATATATTTTATCCTAACAAGTCTACTCTAAAAATCAAATAGTAGCTGTCACACTCTTGAACAAGGAAATGCATGACCGCCATGACGGTGGCCATGGGCTGAAGCAGACAGAGTTTTGGTAATTAACGAAACAAAAGAAAACGTTCTGCCTGGCTAGGGGCAGGGCGATAAAACTATTATGGTAATTTAGTTTCTAATCTTAGCCCTAGGGGAAACAGCTTTCAGGAACAAGTGCTGACTAACCAGTCTACCAGGAAATAGAAGTTAAAAAATATCTAGAAAGAAGTAAAACTTAGAAGGGACAAGGTCATATAAAATAATTCTGCTGTGCAACTTTCCATCAGGTGTATAGAGATTTACTTATAAGTTTTACTGCCATGCATGCACACTGGTCACTAATCACACGCCAATATTATAGGTATAACTGATATCCTATGTCAGAGGCGATCTTCCAGAGGGGCTTTTACAGGCCTCAGCCATGTAGCCATAGATGTTGGCTCCCAACAGGTTCTGTTTCAATCTTCTACATGTGGTCAGCCAGTTTTCCCAGCACCATTCACTGAATAGGGACAAAGCCTCCAACAACAGTGGTTTTTTAAAAAAGTATTTATTTATTTATCTTTAGACATGGGATCTTGCTATGTTGTCTAGGCTGGTCTTGAAATCCTGGACTCAAGCAATCCTTCTACCTCAGAAGCAATCCTTCTACCTCAGAATGATGGGATTACAGGCATGAGCCACCGGTCTGGCCCCATGAATAGTTTTTTGCACAAATCAGGTTTAATCGAAGATGTTCCTACAATGCCATTCATAATTTCTTTACATATAAACAGACTACTTGGACTGACAGGTCATCACTGTATTCAAGGGAGTTTAAAATTAAGAGAATTAAATTTAGCTCAGTGATCTGTTCCCACTCATTTTCAATTTTGAGGAGATAGAGTCTGTATATCACTGAATTGAGGTTTAAGAGGTGCTAAGGAGGACACAAGAGAAAGGTTGGTATGGGGCTTTCGGGTAACCAGGTAGGAATGACCAGTTCCCATGCCTTACTGCATCTCACAAACAGCACCCAGTGTCTAAAACTTCATCTGTCTGGCATAAGACATTGGCCAGGTGTAGTAAGGTGACCAGAGTTTCATTTCCAAACAAAAAAACAAACAAAACAAAACAAAACACTCCCACCATAACTCTCAGCAAACCACACAGAATGAACAGTGGTGTCATCTAGCAATAATGTTCAACATAGGTGCTCATCATTTCCCAGAGTAGCAATTTGCTTCTGGTGCTGAGTGAACTTTATGTCCCTTCAGCATATATGGTAACAAAAGTTTGCATATGGACTTCAAAATGGTTTTCTGCACTCCCTGGCTCCCAGAATGCCTGCTTGAAAAAGTGAATTGGAATGGCATAGGCAGCATTTTCCTGTAAGTTAGCTGGATCCCTTAACCAAAGGAGCGGCCCCCAAATATCTATGATTATACCACAGAAATGCCTCTTTTTTCGTGGTCTTTTTTGATAGTATTGTTCTATGTCAGTGGCCATGTGTCTGTTTGCCTGGGCAATTTAGTAAATGAAACATAACCCCACAGATGCCTTTGTAGACAACCTCAAAGTTTATATGGTTAAAACTCCCAACAGTTTCACAAGGACAAATCATTGATTGTAATCTATCTTGGGCAGGGTTCAAAACTTTAGAGACTAACTCACTTCCAAACAACTTGGCTTTTGGCCAGATGTGGTGCCTCACACTTGTAATCCCAGCACATTGGGAGGACGAGGCATCAGGATCACTTGAGGTCAGGAGTTCAAGACCAGCCTGGGCAACACATCAAGACCTTGTCTCTACCCAAAACAGAAAAAAAGAAAAGAAAAGAAAGAAAGACCTGGCTGTCAGCATTTGAAAATATGAACAATTTGACTGCTCAAACACCAGAGATAAACCTTTTGTTTCCATCCCAGATCCTTTCCAAACTCCCTTCTATTAGAAAAGCAAGAGCAAGACATGAAAGAATGAAAAAGAGGACCTTACAGTCGCTCCTCAGAAAGAAACTTGACTTCTCTCTCCGCTTCTGTGCCTTTCATCAGGAAGGATTGCTTGAGTATCAATTCTCCGTGGTACAGGGGTCAGGCCACTTCCCACCTCCACTTGCCTCCAGTCATGGAGGGCCCGGGTCACTGGCTGGAGGAAGCAGAAACACAAGTGGCAGGGGAGAGAATCTGTAGGTGGCTCCAAAAGGATGAGGAACGAAAGTGGAAGCAGAGACTCAGAAGAGAGTGAGAGACTGTGGCTTTACCCACAAATCCATAGGGAGATGGCGATTGTTGAGTTTCTCATGCCCTGCACATGGGTACCAGAGATGAGGCCAGGTGGAGTGTGATGTAGTTACTCTGTAGGTTCTTCATTTCACCACTGAAAAGGTTTTCAAAGAAAATCCAAGTATAATTTAAGAAAATTTATTAGAATGTCAAATGCATGATCCAGGCAAGCGTGGGTACCTTAAGAAAAAGGGTACATGCTTGCCTTTGACAAGAGGCTTTAGATAGTTTTACAACAATGATCAAGCAAACCATGAGCTACATGTGGTGGGCTGTAAGTATCTGGCCACAAGTTTTGATGACCATCTCTCAACCTTCTAAGATCACAAGGATCTTCAACATAATGAAAGTTACCGTCTAACTAGCTTTGGGCTTTTCATAGAACATCTTGTAGTGTTTGGGGTAATTCTCTATTGTTTCTGTGATTAACTGCTCTGATAGTTTGATTGTGAGTGGGGTGCATTGTAATTGCTTCATGGGTTCTTGACTTTACCACAGAAAAGAATTTCAGATTGAATCCAAGGCATAGTTTAAGGCAGTTTTTAAAAAAACAAGACATGTTCAAGAGAGAGGATGCCTTAAGAGAAAAGGCCATGTGCTTGTCTTTGACAAGAAGCTTTATATAATTTTGCAATGATGATTAAGAAAACTATTCTGTGAGCTTAGAGCAGTGGGCTGCAGCTATTTGGTCACAAGTTTTTTTTTAACTTTTCAAAATGTTTTCATTGATTTTTTTGGTACAAAGACTTGAATGATGACAATGAAAGCATATTTATTAAATTAGTAGATGACACAAAACTTTGATGAAGGAATCTACATTCAAAGAGATTAGCTTTTATTTAGTCCTCAAAATTCAGAATGCATATGACATACAGGTACAGAAATGGGTTTCAAGACAGCAAAAAAGGAAACAAGAAATTTGGCACCTCCTTTCCCTCCCTTTTTTTTCTATCCCTCCCAAAAAAAGTAAGTCTGCCACAAGAAGCCTGAGCTTGTAGAAGGCATGACAGGTAGAGACATTTGAATTTATTTTGAGAAGATAAACTTTTAGGTTAAATTTAATTATCTCAAATTAATCAAAATCTATTCTTCTCAGTAGAAATTCAAATGGTCACAAGTTTTGATGACCATCTCTCAACCTTCTGAAGTCACAAGGATCTTCTACATAATGAAAATTACCATCTAACTAGATATGGACTTTTCTTAGAACATCATGTCTATGTTTGGGGTAATTCTCGATTGTTTTTGTGATTTATTGCACACAAGTAGCTTTGATGCCAGGTGAGGTGTGGTGTAGTTGCTCTGTGGGTTCTTTGACTATGTCACAGAAAAAGAGTTTTAGAGTGTGTTCAAAGCATAGTTTAAGATAGTTTATTGAAAATAAGACATGCTCAAGAGAGAATATGTGTGTCTTAAGAGAACAGCCATCTACTTGCCCATGACAAGAAGCTTTATATAATTTTACAGTGTTGATTAAGGAAAATATTCCATGAATTAAGAGCATGGGCTGCAGGTATTTGGTTACGAGTTTTGATGACCATCTCTCAACCTTCTAAGGAAACAAGGATCTGCTGCAAAATGAAAGTTACTAACTAGCTTTGGGCTTTTCGCAGAACATCATGTCTGTGTTTTTGGTGATTATTGTTTCTGTGATTTACTGTACTTGTAGATCAACATTCTAGTCTGCAAAGTGGTCAGGTCTGATATGCCAGTTTGGTCGGGTGAAGGTCATGGATGGATAGGAAAGATGTCTGAAAGCTTATCCTATTTTGATTATACCTACCTGCAAGAAACTTATTTTTCTATGTTTAAACTGCATTGCTAACCTGCCTTCCTGTGAGGGGTGGACCAAGGGTACCCAGTCAAGGCCTCATCCATCTTTTCTTTGCAGAATTCAAGTGCCTGCAACCTGCCACCCACTGCATTCACTCTGTGCAGCTCATGGAGAAGAGGATGGACAAAGGTGGGAGCCCTTGCCAGCAACTCCTGACCCAAGCCCCACCCCCTGTAGGACCCCAGCCTGACCTTGTAGGGGCCAGAGAACAGGGAGTGGAGCCTGGGCATGGGAAAGTTTTTCCTGGGGTCACAAGAGTTTCTTGTGCTTCAAGGAACATGGCTGAGGGTATGTGAGGGGGACAATGCTCCTACAGCCAGTCAGTATCCCAAGGAGGTGTGCAAGTGCTGCAAGGATGGCATGCAAGACAACCTCATGAAGTTCTCGTGCAAGCACAGGGCCAAGTTCATCACCCAGAACCAGACGTGTGACAAGGCCTTCCTGAACTAGTGCGAGTACAACATGGAGCTGTGGTTGCAACACCAGCCCAATGGGTCCCTGGGTTTGGCAGTAGTAGGTCTTTGGGGAAGGGTTGTGAGGGCCTATATGAGGGGGAAGAAGAAGGTCTCTGAGGTGGAAGGAGGCCCCTGATGGGAGGAGGGAGAAGATCTCTGTCTGAAGGGGGAGGAGGGTCCCTGTGAAAGGGGAAGAGATTCCTTTCTGGTGAGGAGGAGGTCCTTGTTTGAAGGACGAGTTGGTCCCTGTCTGAGGGGGGAGGAGGTCCTTGTCTGAGGGGGGAGGAGGTCCTCATATGAGGGAGGATGAGGCCCCTGTCTGAGGGAGATAGAGGTCCCTGTCTGAGGTGGGAGAGGTCCTTGTCTGAGAGAGGAGGAAGTCTCTGTCTGAGGTCCTGTCTGAGGAAGGAGGAGGTCCTTGTCTGAGGGGAAAGGAGGTTCCTGTCTGAGGTGACAAAAGCCACTCATGTCTGAAAGGAATGAGGCCTTCAGATGGAGATCCCAGAGATCCAAGTCTGAGGGGAAGGATCTAGTCTGATGGGGGAGCAGGACTCTCTCAGGCCAAGGTGCTTCCTGCCTGAGAGGGTCATCCCAGTCCTGCCAGCCTGCATTTGACACCGTCATTGTCCATCCGTGGTCCAAGGGAATGTTCCGATGATGGGGCTGGTCACTCCAGCTGCCAGTGGGAAGAAAAAGATGAGATCTAAGCCTGGCTTCAATGTAGAAAACCCATTTATGTTTCCTTCTGAAGACAGCCACCTCACTCAACAGACACGCTTGGCCACCTGTTCAGTTTTGAATAAGACAGAACGTTAGACCTCAGATCAAGTACATCTTAAGCAAAACAAAGTAAAGTTTCTCTATTAATTACCCCATTTCAAGCAAATCCAGGATGGTCTTTTTCACCAAGAGCAGATCATCTGAGAGTTACTGGGGAAATTAGACAAAACCTCTGATCTTCTGAAATAGGCTTTACATCCACATGGGTGTTTTTGTTGATTGTTTTTTTTTTCTTTTTTCTTTTTCATTAATCAGTATTTTTTATTATGGTTTTGTGGGGTACAGTTAAGGGTTAGGTGTACAATGATGTTTCATTCAGGCACCCTGTAGATAAGAAGTGTTTTCCCATCCCCCGACAGATATTTGCTACTGTTAATCCCATCCCCCTCCCCCCCATAGTTTCGCAGTACCATCCGTCATTTTCTCATAGTATTGCATTGGATGTTCAAGGTCCATTATATGAGTGAGAACATGTGATATTCAGATTTTTGTTTTTGTGAGAGGTCACTCAGTATTATAGACTCTAGTTCCATCCAGGTTGCAGCGAAATTCATGATTTTGTTCTTTTTTATGGCTGCGTAGTATTCCATCGTGTATATGTACCACATTTTTTAAATCCAGTCCTCTTTTGATGGGCAGCATGGTTGTTTCCAGGTTCTTGCTATTGTGAACAATGCTGCGATAAACATACGTGTGCAGGTATATTTTTTATAGAGTGATTTGTGTTCTTCAGGGTATATTCCCAGTAGGGGGATTGCAGGGTCATATGGAAGGTCAATTTTTAGAGCTTTTAGGAATCGCCACACTGCTTTCCACAGAGGTTGCACTAGTTTACACTCCCACCAACAGTGTAGAAGTGTTCCCTTTTCACCACACCCTCTCCAGCAGCTGTTATTTTTTGAGTTGTTGATAATTGCCATTCTGACTGGAGTTAGGTGGTATCTCAGTGTGGTTTTGATTTGCATCTCCCTGATGATTAGTGAGGTTGAGCATTTCTTCATGTGTTTGTTGGCTTCTCGAATGTCTTCTTTTGTGAAGTGTCTGTTCATGTCTTTTGCCCATTTTATAATGGGGTTGTTTGTTTTCGTCTTTTCAGTACGCTTCAGTTCCTTGTAGATCCAGGATGTTAAGCCTTTGTCAGACCTAGAGTTGGCAAATACTTTTTCCCAGTCTGTAGGCTGTCTCCCTGCTCTCTTGATGGTTTCTTTGGCTTTGCAGAAGCTTGTCAGTTTAATAAGG
>NW_007074873.1:0-1248 GCF_000164805.1 Carlito syrichta
TACTGGGATGTTACACAGCCACTAAGAAACACCTGCATGTTCCCAGCTCAGAATTGGGCAGGGGGGAGAGAGAAAGAGAGAAGAAAGAGAGAGACAGAGAGAGAGTTGGTTGCTGGTCAGGGCTTGACAGGAAAAGAAAGACCAGGTAGCGACACCGACACCGTCTGGAGCCTTTGTCCCTCTTCCCATTCCATTCCTCACTGCCACACCCCTGATAGCTGGTCCAGCTGTCATTCTGCTGCTAGTCTGGAGAGAGGAATGACAGTGGCTCTTCAGTGATGGTTGTCCAGGCCAATGTCCCTCTCAAGATGCCCTGTCGCATGAGTCATTGGGTCACAAGACCTGGACACAAGGAGAAGCAAGGACAGGAAGACCTGAGGAGGCAGCTCATTTCCTGTTCCCTGGCCCCACAGGTCCCTGTTCAGCAGCACCCACTTCCTGCTCCGCATCCTCCTGCAGCTGCCCCTGGTCCCGAGCATGCTGGGTGCTGTCCTCTGGGTGAACAGGCCTCAGAGGGGTCCCGGAGGGAGACAGAGAGTCAGCTTGACCAGGGGACTCTTTTGTCCACTGCTCCATGGTGACCTATCCAGAAACACAGATCCTCAGCCAGAAGGGGAATGGTTTTTAGGTTCCAGACTTGGGGACAGGGAATATGAAAAAACAGATTCCAGAGAAAATGCAGCCCTCTAGGTACGAGTGAGAATCTCACTTGTGTCCTCAGGAAAGAGACAAGATCTGGATTCTTCTCTGCTTTGAACAACTTACTCTCTCCCCACTTAAAAATAAACCACAAAAAAGTATAACATCGGCTAAAGGATAACTTTCAAAAAAGGGTAAAATCATGACTCATACAGATGTAAAAATGGACACGTGTTAAAGATTATTCCACTCATTCACCATTGAGGGACCAGCCAGTGCTATAATCTGTTTAAAACAGACACGTTCGGCCGGGCATGGTGGCTCAAGCCTGTCATCCTAGCCCTTGGGAGGCCAAGGTGAGAGGATTGCCTGAGTCCAGGGGTTTGAGAACAGCCTGGGCAACTTGGAAAGACTTCGTCAGTACAATACATTTTTTAAAATTAGCTGGGTGTGATGGCGCACACCTGTGGTTCCGGCTACTTGGAAGTCTGAGGCGGAAGGATCGCCTGAACCCAGCAGGTCAAGGCTACAGTGGCTGTGAGCGTGTCACTGCACTCCAGCCTGGGCGACAGAGTGAAACTCTAACTCAACGCCCCTTCCCCCCAGACA
>NW_007074874.1:0-573 GCF_000164805.1 Carlito syrichta
AGAGTAGACTGCCACCTGTCCTTGAAGCTGCCGTGCTGGGGCTGCCGCCTCCATGCAGCCCACCTGGCTTACCCCTGCCCTGACCCCTCAGACTGCTGAAGCCCCGCAGGCTCTCTCGCGGCACTGCCTGCCTGGGCACTGGGCACCAACCAACCCCGTCTCTTCTGGCAGCCCCCTCCGAAGACATGAGCATGCCGGGCAGAAGGACTGTGCCAGGCTTCACCTCGGGGGAGGCAGGAGCCATGGGAGGTGCCAGAGCAGAGGAGGGTCATGGTGAGATCTTAGGTGGGAAACATTCTCTTGCTTTCTTTTTTTGGGGTCAGAGTCTCACTCCCTCGCCCAGGCTGGAGGGCAGCGGCACACTCACGGCCACCCTAGCCTCAGCCCGCTGGGCTCCAGCGATCCTTCCGCCTTCCAAGTAGCCGGAACTGCAGGCCCGTGCCACCATGCCCGGCTAATTTTCGATTTACCGTAGAGACGAGGTCTCACCAAGTTGCCTGGGCTGGTCTCGAACCCGCGGGCTCAAGCCATCCACTCGCCTCAGCCTCCCAAAGCGCTGGGATGACAGGCCGA
>NW_007074875.1:0-822 GCF_000164805.1 Carlito syrichta
CTCCAGTCTGGGCGACAGAGTGAGACTCCAACTCAAAAAAAAAAAAGAAGACAACAATTCAGTGGAGAGACTATTAGACCAGGACTGTACAGTCTTGTCTGGGCTCTCCCATTTGCTAGCAAATCATTAAATGTTTCTGAACTGCACCTGTAAAGTAGGATCACCATAACCTATCCCATTAAGATGTTGTAAGATCAAATGAGACAATCTGTAGTTAAGAATGTAGGCAAGTGGCTTTATTGCCCCTGTGGGGATGGTAAGCACTCTAGGAACAAAGGAACCCAGAGTGCTGATTGAAGGAGATGGACTAACCAACTCGCTATAAAAGTACTTAAATCAGAGCTAGGTGGAGCTGGGCTTTGTAAACACGAGAGGAAGACAGTCTTTCAGTGACAAAAAAGGGCCTAGGAGAACAAAGCGTATGCCAGAATCCACGCAATGTAGCTACTGAGAGTGCTATTGCACTCCCTTCGTTATAATTTCAATTTTAGAGTTCAAAAAGAAACTCTGAGCCCAGATAGGAAAGCAGAGCAGAGTCTCAGAATTTCCAGTGAAAAGAGAGGACAGAAAATACTAAGGGGTAGATGGGGGTAGCAAAGGAAATGTAATGTCCTGTTTATGCCGGTATACCCTGAACGCACCCAATCTCACTAAGCAGGATTGGGCTTGGTTAGTACTTGGATGGTAGAAATATACTGTCCAGTGAAAGAAAAGGCAACACGGCATGCTGAGAAAAGCTTGGCTCTGGAAACGTTGGCAACTGCCATTGCTTTAAGTTAATGAGATAAGTTATTTTAATAATGTGGCAGCCCAGGCGTGGTG
>NW_007074876.1:0-1230 GCF_000164805.1 Carlito syrichta
CAGTCTGGGTGACAAGAGTAAGACTCTGACTCCAAAAGAAAAAAAAAGAAAAGAAAATGAAAAACTGGTGTCCTGACTCGGTTATCTTTGCCCTACATTTCATTAGAGTATATCAGGGTAATATTAACATTTGAATTCATTGTTTGTTTTGAGTTGGGGTCTCATTCTGTAACCCAGGCTAGAGTCCAGTGGCATGATCACAGCTTACTTAGACCTCCTCCGCTTTCCGAATAGCTGAGACTACAGGTGAATGCCACCATGCCTGGCTCATTTTTTTTATTTTTTGAGGAGACGAGGTCTTACTATATCGCCCTGTGCTTAAACAGTCCTCCCGCCTGGGCCTCCCAAAGTGCTGGGATTACAGGCATGAGCCGTCATGCCAGGTATTGAATTCTGTGGATATACATTTCACTCTCCCTTAACCTTGGTTCCATAATCTATAAAATTAGAATTTTGTAGTAGTTGGCACTTGGTTTCCTCCTTTTTTTTTGAGTTGGAGTCTCACTCTGTCACCCAGACTGGAGTGCAGTGGCCACTCCCGGCCACCGCGGCCTCAACCTGCTGGGCTCCGGCGATCCTTCCGCCTCAGCCTTCCGAGTAGCCAGGATTACAGGCGCACGCTACCACACGCGGCTAATTTTTGATTTATTGTAGAGATGAGGTCTCACCAAGTTGCCCAGGTGGGTCTCGAACCTGCGGGCTCAGGCAATCCTCTCACCTTAGCCTCCCAAGGCGCGGGATTACAGGCTGAGCCACCGAGCCCGGCTCCCTTCTTCTATATTAATGGAAACTCTATAGTTACCCAGAATAATAACTATATTCCCCAGCTTCTCCTCCCCCTAGCTCAGTGTAACCATGTGACTAAACTCTGGTCAGTCAGATGTGAGTTAAAATGATATATGTGCCACTTTCAGAATGCACCTTTAAAAAGTAAGACTGTGCCAGGCATGGTGGTTCAAACCTGTAATCCCTACACTTTGGGAGGCAGAGGCAAGAGGACTGCCTGAGCCCAGGGGTTCAATACCAGCCTGGACAACTTGGTGAGACCTCATCTCTACAATAAAAATTTTAAAAATTAGCCGGGTGTGGTAGTGCATGCCTATAGTTCCAGTTACTTGGATGGCTGAGGTGGAAGGATCGCCTAACCCCAGCAGGGCGAGGCTGTGGTGGCCATGAGTATGCCACTTTACTCTAGCCTGCATGACAGTGTGAGACTCCCAACTCAAAAAA
>NW_007074877.1:0-963 GCF_000164805.1 Carlito syrichta
AAGGCTGAGGTGGAAGGATCGCCGGAGCCCAGCAGGTCGAGGCTACAGTGGCCGGGAGCACTGCCACTGCACTCCAGTCTGGGTGACAGAGTGAGACTCCAACTCAAAAAAAAAAAGATTTGTATTTGCAATGACTGCCTTCAATAATCATTTAATTATTAAACAGGAATTTGTGCCAGCACTATGGGAGGTCAAGGTGGAAGGACTGCTTAAGCCCAGAAGCTCAAGATCAGCCTAGGTAACATAGCAAGATCATGTCTCTACAAAAAATAAAAAAAATTAGCCAGGCTTGGGGGTGCACACCTGTAGTCCCAGCTACTCAGGATGCTGAGGCAGAAGAATCACCTGAGCCTAGGAGGTAGAGGCTGCAGTGAGTCATGATCATTCCACTGCACTCCAGTCTGGACAACAGAGTGAGACCTCGACTTGAATAAATGAATGAATCAATAAATACATAAATAAAAGAAATTTGTTGAACACCAACCTGTGTCAAATCCTCTGAACACTAAGTAAATTAGACTTAGCATCTGCTCTTGAGAACTTGCCATTCTAAAGGAGAGACAGTGAGGTAAAATCGATGGGTATGGATTTCCTAAATAAGTTGAGCATGGGGAGGTTAAGGGAGAACACAGGAATGGGTATCTGGGAAAGAAATGATGCTTGAGAGGAGGATTAGAGGACACGGGTAGTTCTTAGAGTCAACACATTTTAAAATTTAACTTAATTTAATTTATTTTTTTTTTGAGACAGAGTCTCACTCTGGAGACTCTGGAGTGCAGTGGCATGCTCATGTCCACTGCAACCTCGACCTGCTGGACTCAGGCGATCCTTCCACCTCAGCTTTCCAAGTAGCTGGAACTACAGGCACACACCACCACGCCTGGCTAGTTTCTTTTGGTTTTATGTAGAGATGAGGTCTCACCAAGTTGCCCAGGCTGATCTTGAACCCCTGAGCTCAGGCAA
>NW_007074878.1:0-794 GCF_000164805.1 Carlito syrichta
GCCCTGTCCAGCCCCTCAACCCACCGGCCGCCGCTCCGTCAGGCAGGACGCGAGCCCCAGAACCTTCGGGGAGTGCCCGCCGAGGCCCCGCGGCAGGGCCGGGGCCGGCTCCCCACAGGTGGGAGGGAGGACGTCCCGCCCCATCGGGCGGCTCCAGGCCTCCCTGCACCTCAGCCTCGCCGTGTGCCCACGTGAGGGTGAGTCCCACGTCCGGCAACTGTGAGTTTCCGGGGCAACAGGGCGCGCGACCAGCCAGCACCCAGCCTCTCCCCTGCCGTCGGGACACGTCAGGCGGCACGTCCAGGCTCACGGCAGCCGCACGGAGGGGTGGGCTGGGACCAGCAGCACCACCACACAGACGGGCAGGGGGCAGTTTGGGGAGGGTGGTGCGGACATGGGACCACCTGGCTTCCCCCTGCAGCTCCAGGCCGCACCCCAGTGCCCGGCTGGACGGCCGTTCGACACGTCGCCCGTCCACGGGCGGGAAAACCACGGTCAGAAAGGCCCAGGGAGAGCAGAGGTCAGAGAGCCAGTCCAGGACAGGCATCCACGCCCCAGGCCCGCGGGGACGGGCGGTCGGCAGGGCCCAAGGCCTGAGGAGGCTGTGACAGGAGCCACCCACTCGCCCTGAGCGTCCGGGAACCCGGCCGTGAGCCCACCCGTGCGCGTCCCCCGGGGATGGGCCCGCCTGCCTCTGCTTCCTCCAGGACGCCGTGGCTTCTCGAAGGCTGGCCAGGGTGTCCCCGCGGCCCAGGCCCTGCCAGCTGAGAGCCTCGGGCCGGGGTCCCGGCGGG
>NW_007074879.1:0-1030 GCF_000164805.1 Carlito syrichta
CCAGGCGGGTCTCGAACCTGCAGGCTCAGGCAATCCACTCACCTCAGCCTCCCAAAGGCATGGGATTACAGACTGAGCGACTGAGCCCGGCAATAATCAAGTTTTTTAAAATAATTTTATCCATAGGAAAAATGATTGGATATTTGTACATTTAAATGTTAAAAAGTGGTTATCTCTGAGATGTGGAACTATTGGTAATTTTTGCTTTTTTCTTTTAAACATTTTTTAACTTATTTTTATTTTATTTATTTTATTTTTTATTTTTTTGAGTTGGAGTCGCACTCTGTCACCCAGATTGGAGAGCAGTGGTCCTGGCCACCGCAGCCTCGACCTGCTGGGCTCCAGCGATCCTTCTGCCTCAGCCTTCCAAGTAGCTGGAACTACAGGTGCACGCTACCACGCCCGGCTAATTTTTTATTTATTGTAGAGATGAGGTCTCGCCAAGTTGCCCAAACGGATCTCGAACCCGCGGGCTCAGGCAATCCACTCATCTGAGCCTCCCAAAGGCGTGGGATTACGGCTGAGCCACCGAGCCCGGCTTGACCTTATTTTTAAATGATAAACACATATTAATTTTTTTTTTTTGAGTTGGAATCTCACTCTTTTGCCCAAGCTGGAGTGCAGTGGCATACTCACTGCCACCATAGCATCAACCTGCTGTGCTCCAGTGATCCTTCTGCCTCAACCCTCCAAGTAGCTGGAACAACAGGCATGCACTACCATGTCTGGCTAATTTTTTGATTTATTGTAGAGATGGGGTCTCATCAAGTTTCCCAGACTGGTCCTGAACCCGTGAGCTCAGGCAATCCTCTCACCTTGGACTCCCAAAATGCTGGGATTATAGGTGTGAGCCACGGCATCCAGCCAACACTTACTACTTTTAAAATAAAAATAAAGGGCCGGGCTTGGTGGCTCAGCCTGTAATCCCAGCACTTTGGGAGGCCGAAGTGAGTGGATTGTCTGAGCCCGCGAGTTCGAGACCCACCTGGGCAACTTGATGAGACTTCATCTCTACAATAAATCAAAAATT
>NW_007074880.1:0-566 GCF_000164805.1 Carlito syrichta
ACCCATTGGGTCCACCCATTCAGCCGTGGTTTCCAAGAAATGTCTGGTCACCATGGGCAGGGCTTTGGTTTCCGTAGTCCCTGGACAGTAGGTCCCCGGACAGCTGGTGGGCGTGGCCGTGCAGAAACAGCCACTGGGGAGTGTCCCTCGGCTGCAATTCCGCCCCTTGCAGGTGTTCCCCGAAACCCTGTTTTGCACCAACACCCGTGCAGGCTCTCGCAGGCCTTGCAGAGCTGCAGAGGACCAGAAGCAAGCCAGCCACTCAGCCCCTGGCGAGGGGGTCAGACTGCAAGGAGGGGGCTTTCCTTCTCAGCGGGGAGTTGGCCGAGGTCAACCCACAACCTTGAGGACCTAGCCCAGCCTTCAAGCAAGACTTGCTAATGCCTGGCATGACACGAGAGCCTCCGTGCCTCGTCTAGTCTGATCCTTAGAGCCGAAGAGCAGGCAGGGGAGACGAGGCTGGGAACCTGCCCCCACCACACAGCGAGTAAGTGGGGGGGCGGGGCCCTAATTAAGCCCCTCTCCCCACCTGCCCGGCCAACCCACCCGCCGAGCTGCCCCTCCCC
>NW_007074881.1:0-563 GCF_000164805.1 Carlito syrichta
AGGATTTATTGAGAGACAGTAAAGCTTCCAGAGTGGGAGGGGACCTGAGGGGATTGCCCAGTAATTGTGTTTTTATTTAATACAGTGTCCTGGGACAAGGCTTTGGAACTAACAATAAAGCAACATTAATATTTCTTTAGACAAGTTAGCCCTCTTGAGCCTTGGTTTCCTTCTCTGTAGAGAACACAAAATCTGTGTGTGAGACAGATTGTTCAACAAGATAGTTCCCTTAGCAGACCCCTGGCTGGATCCACTTGTGTGACAGAGGCCCAGGTAAGATTTGGAGGCATGGGAAGGCTGGTGACCTTGCAAGTGATTTCACTTATTAGGTCCCTTTCCCTGGGATTTTGAGGATGGTGCCACGCAAGAGTGACAGTGCCTCTGTAGAAATACCTGATGCTGTAATGACTGATGCCTCAGTGAGCTCTGCTGAGTTGGGGCGCTCAACAGATATTATTGAATGGTAATGAAGATGTCCCTAAGATCCCTAGGTTTGTGTGTGTGTGTGTGTGTGTGTGTGTGTGTGTGTGTGTGTGTGTGTTTTGAGTCGGAGATTCACTCTG
>NW_007074882.1:0-913 GCF_000164805.1 Carlito syrichta
ATGCGGGGTACAATTCAGGGTTAGGTATACAAATGTTTGTTATGCAGGTACCCTTGTTGCAGGTACCCTTGTTGATGAGAGACCTCCCCGGCAGTCTCCCATTACTGCCAATCTCTTTCTTATAGTATTACAATAGTTGTTCAAGGTCTGCTTATGAATGGGAACGTGTGATGCTCAGTTCTCTGTTTCTGTGAAAGATCACTCAGTATTATAGCCTCTAAGTCCATCCAAGTTGCTACAAAGTTCACATTTTTGTCCTTTTTTATGGCTGCATAATATACCACTGGACACACACATTCTTACCACTGAACTACAATTGCCCACAGTATTTGGTACAGTCACATACTGGACATACAGGTTTGTAGTCTGGTAGTGATAGGCTAGACCATATAGTTTAGGTGTGTGGTGGGTTGGGTATCATCCAGTTTGTGTAAATACACGCTGTGAGGTTCACACACCACAAAATGGTCTAATGACACATTTCTCAGAATGTGCCCCCACTGTATTGTGTGTGTATCCATTTAATTATCTTTCAGCAATTTTTAAAAGTTTTCAGTATACAAGTCTTGCAAATGTTTAAATCAAATGAATTCCCTAAGTATTTAATAATTCTTGATACTATTGTGAATGGTATGAGTTTTTTGGTATGGCTTTAAAATTTTTGATTTCTGAGTGTTATTTACTAGTAAGTAGAAATGCAATCATAAAAATTAGTAGAAATAGCCAGGCGCGGTGGCTCACGCCTATAATCCCATCACTTTGGGAGGCCAAGGTGAGAGGATTACCTGAGCTCACAGGTTCGAGACCAGCCTGGGCAACTTAGTGAGACCTCATCTCTACCATAAATCAAAAAATTAGCCGGGTGTGGAGGCTCGTGCCTGTAGTTCCAGCTACTTGGAAGGCTGAGCCCAGC
>NW_007074883.1:0-995 GCF_000164805.1 Carlito syrichta
TGGAGTCTCACTCTTGCCCAGGCTGGAGTGCAGTGGCACGCTCACGGCCACCGCAGCCTCAACCTACTGGGCTCAAGCGATCCTTCCACCTCAGCCTTCCAGGAAGCTGGAACTACAGGTGTGCACCACCATGCCTGGCTAATTTTTGATCTATTGTAGAGATGAGGTCTCACCAGGTTGCCCAGGCTGGCCTCGAATCCATGGGCTCAGGCAATCCTCTTACCTCGGCCTCCCAAAGTGCTGGGATTATAGGCCTGAGCCTCCATGCCCTGCCTCTGATTTACTAATTTACTTTTAAATAAACAATATTTTCTCATCTAACTCTGAGCAGTTTTTTTTTTTTTAAGAGTCGGTGTCTCACTCTGTCGCCCAGGTTGGAGTGCAGTGGCACATTCATGACTACTGCAGCCTCAACCTGCTGGGCTCAGGCCAGCCTGAGCCTTGGAGGTAGCTGGAACTACAGGCGTGTGCCACCCTGCCCAGCTAACTTTTTTAAAATTTATTGCTCAGGTAATCCTCTCGCCTCTGCCTCCCAAAATGCTGAGATTACAGGCGTGAGCCACTGCACCCGGCTCACAGATGTTCTCGTAAGGACAAAACAAGACTGGCTAGTCAAACAAAGGGGCTGGGATGGGTTTGTGGAGTTCTTTCATGTAGAGGACCTAGAAGGTGGCATCAGAAATGTGCTGCTGGCTTTCATGGGTGTTGCTGGAGTAGGAGCTGGTTTGGTATCTAATAAGATAGCCCTTGCCAGGCATGGTAGTCTGTAGCACTTTGGGAGGTGGAGGTGGGAGGAATGCCCAAGCTTGGGGGTTCGAGACCAGCCTGAGAAACTTGGTGAGACCTTGTCTCTACAATAAAAATGAAAAGCCGAACGTGGCAGCACACACCTGTAGTTTCAGCTACTTGGAAGGCTCAGGCAGAAGGATCGCCCAAAACCAGCAGGTCAAGGCTGCAGTGGTCATGACCAGCGTGCCACTGTCCTCCAGCCTGGG
>NW_007074884.1:0-1432 GCF_000164805.1 Carlito syrichta
TGTATACCTAACCCTGAATTGTACCCCACATCTTTAAAATTAAAAAAAAATTAAAAAAATAAATGTGATCTCCAGTTTTGAAGACAGAGTGAAGTAGGAAGTGTTTGGGTCATGGGAGTAGATCCCTCATCAGTGTCTTGGTGCCATTCTGAGGGTAATGAGTGAATTCATGTGAAAGCTGGTTGTTTAAAAGAGCCTGGCACCTTCCTTCCCTCTCGGTTCCTCACTTGCCATGTGACTTGTCAGTTTCCCCTTCCACTGTGATTGTAAGTTTTCTGAGATCCTCACCAGAAGCAGATGCCAGCATCTCTTTTCTTTATAAATTACCCAGTCCCAAGCATTTTTTTTTTGAGTTGGAGTCTCACTCCGTCGCCCAGGCTGGGGTGCAGTGGCTTACTCAAGGCCATCCTAGCATCGACCTGCTGGGCTCTGGTGATCCTTCCTCCTCAGTCTTCCAAGTAGCCGAAAATACAGGCGTGTGCTACCACGACCCAGCTAATTTTTAATTTATTGTAGCGACGAGGTCTTGCCAAGTTGCCCAGGCTGTTCTTGAACACATGGGCTCAGACAATTCACTCTCCTTGGCCTCCCAAAGTGCTGGGATTACAGGCTGAGCCACCGAGCTTGGCCTAAAGCATTTCTATAGCAATGCGAAATGGACTAAGCTCTCTCACCCCAATTTAGTTAAACTCCAAAGTGCTATCCCCTAGATCTGTATAGCTCTCTGGGGAGTTGGTTGAGTACTTTGTTGAGATATATCATAGGTCAGCTTCTCCCAATCTGCTTCTCCCTCTGCTCAATCTTGCTTCCTCTCTCTCTCTTCAAAAGGTATTGATCCAGAGTCTGTGTCCTAATAAGTATCATGTATGGTACTCTCTATTTCAGAGACTGCCTCCTAAAAATGCCTTCTAAATGGAATCAAGATCAAAAGGCATGTTACCAAATGAGCGCTTTGAGGGCAGTGGTGAATGGATTGTGCCCTCTTCAGTTCATTGGGAATGACTTCCTTAATGCATGCAGACATGGAACTTCACTGAAACTGATGCTAATTTACTTTTCTGCTTTACCTCATGGCTCACAAACTAAGTGTTGACCAGATGAAAATCATCTTCTCTAAGATCATAGGTAATGTTCAGTGGAAAGCAGTGTGGCGATTCCTAAGAGCTCTAAATATCAACCTCCCATATGACCCCGCAATCGCCCTACTGGGAATATACCCTGAAGAACTCAAATCACTCTATAAAAAAGATACCTGCACACATATGTTTATCGCAGCATTGTTCACAACCATGCTGCCCATCAAAAGAGGACTGGATTAAAAAAATGTGGTACATATACATGATGGAATACTACGCAGCCATAAAAAAGAACAAAATCATGAATTTCGCAGCAACCTGGAAGGAACTAGAGTCTATAATACTGAGTGACCTCG
>NW_007074884.1:1515-7244 GCF_000164805.1 Carlito syrichta
ACCTCTTATCAACAGGGTGCCTGAATGAAACGTAATTGTACACCTAACCCTTAACTGTACCCCACAAAACCATAATAAAATATATTGATTATGAAAACAAACAAACAAACAAAAAAACAATCAGGTAGATTATAACTTAGTACAAAGAGACTTGTAGCTAGCAGTGATGGTTGCATAACATTACAAATATAATTAATGCCACTGAATTGTATGTTTAAAATGTAAAAATTGTATTATTTTACCATGGTTAAAAAATAAGTAATATAATATGCCAAAATGATTGACTTGTACACTTTAAGTGAATGAATTGTATGACATGTGAATTACATCTCAGTAAAAAAAAATTTTTTAAAGAGCATTTTGAAAGAGAAAATCAAGTGTTTGGCTTTTATATATGTACCCCACAGAACTGAATTTTGTCAATATATGAAATGGAATATCTGTATAGACACAGTACTACCTTTCATCCACATTGCATACCATTATATAACATCTTTACTCACGTTCTTTGATAAAGAAATTTTGCTGATAGCTGTGCTTTCTCTCCAAAGATAATATTTATCATTACCTTTGTAGCCAGTTTCACAACCTCTTGGAAACAGAATAAGATAAATCTATTTTAAGATGTCTCTGTCGTATTGTTCTCTCTACTTTTAGCAACAGAATTCATCAATTTTGTATTGGGAAGCACTGTGATGTTTGCACTTGTCCTTGAAAAACTTTATTGTTTTATCAGAGGAGTCATAGTACTTTGTTGGAAAATGACACTAAAGCTGTCATGGCTTCCTGCTGTTATTGGAAAACATTTTTATAACAGATGCCACCCTGGAGGTCTAGGGACAAACATGTTACCAGCCCAATACAATCCAATTTTCAGAGTTTTCTGCTCATACTTCCTATTCCTGACTCACAGGCTTACATTTTTGTTAGCTTGTATAAAATCATCACCAACATGTTCTTACTTCTCCCAGTATATATTGCTTCACCTCCCTTCATTGGTCCTTGAATCTGTTCTCTCTTTACAGTTAAGATGTTATCTTGAGTTATGGTATTTACATTATTCTTTTCATCATTACTGCTTTTGATTACATTTTTGTAAATTAGGGATAGTTATAATATTAGCAACTAGGGATATAAATTCAGTAAGTGAAAACTGTGACATTTGTCAGCTGCGACTCAGTCCACAACATGTAACTGAATCTTAGCCTAGATGAATGGGTTTCTGGAGTAACTCAGGGGTCCAAGGATCTCATTTTGAGTAACCCCACTATGGTTTTATTTCTCTTTCCCTCCTTCCATTCTTCCCCTTGTTTGTCTTAGATGGACTCACTTCTTTCCGTTTCCTGTTCTCCTGCTTCCTTTTTGAGAGTTATGAAACATTAAAATAGAAAGACCTTAAAGTCTAACGGTCTCATTTTACAGATGAGGAAACCAAAGTTCAGAGAGGTACAATAAACTTCTTAAGGTCAAAGGGACCAGATCTCGTCCTCTGGCTTCTTTGACTCATGGGTCAATGTTTTTCTGTTTTGCCATGAAGCCATTAAGCCTTCTTTTTCCTGGTCCTCTCCATGTGGTTGGAACCATAGTGGTTAAGGTTGTTCGTTATCAGGATTCAGGAAGTAGGGGTTTAAGGAAGTCAAAACTTCTCTCCTTTCCATAAATCCATCCAACCATCCAATCATCTCACTACTGCCAGAATGGTCTGATAATGTCATGTTCTACTCTTTTTTGAATCATGAGTCCCTACAGGATAAAGTTAAATATTTTGCCTGGTCATGTGACTGTCAAGTTTTTGGGGTTTTTTTGTTTTTTTTTTTATTTTTTTGGATTCTGGTCCTTGCCTTTCTGTCTGGTTTTACCCTCATCTCTCTTTATATTAGTCAGGCTAAGTTATGACATATTAACAAACAAGTACAAAATCTCAGAGACTTAACACAACAAAAATATATCTCTTATTAATGCAAAGTCTACTGCAGGTCTGGGTGACTCTTCAGAGGAACTATTCTTTCTGCAGGGAGTCAGAGATCCAGGCCACTTTCACCATGTGATTTTCCCACTTCACCAGGTTTCCTCCTTGTTACAGAAGAGGAAGGAAGGAGAAGAAGGTGCTGGTGGCATGTGCTCTTCTGGGCTTTGACCTGAAAATGGTACTTACTTCATTGGCCACAATTTATCACACAATTGCAAGGGAACTGGAAAATCAATGCAGGGAATGTTTAGTGAATGCATGACTATTTCTGCCATGGTCCTTCCTTGTATCTGGCACTCTGGAGATATTTGACTCCTTGTTCCCTGAGTACAAACTTTTTAAGTCTCAGCATCTTCCCACCGAGACATTCAATCCCATGAAGCATACCCTTCTTGCTGACCGGACAAACGCCTATGAGCCCAAGTCTCTACTTCTGAGAAGCCATCCCTGACTTTTTCTGGAATGTCTCCACCTCATCTTGTCCTTCCGCCCAGCCATAACTATTTTCTTATCTCCATCACAGCACTTTACATGTTGTTGTAATTGTTTGTCTGACTGCTTTTCTCTAAACTGAAGTCTCCTTGTGGATACAGAGGGTGTACATTCATTTTTTTAGGTCTTCCGTTTTAACACAGTGGTACATAGAAACTCTTCATAACTGTGGTTGCATAAATTAATAAACAAATAAATGAAATAAATCATTGCAAAACTATCCAGTTTCTTGTTACAGTCTATTTCGATGGTCACTACACTAGCTCAAGCAACTGTCTTATCTTGCCTGAACAACCTCAGGTCCCTTGCTATCCCTCTTCCATTCTTACCTCTATTCAATCCATTCTCTAATTTGCAGCCACACCTTTCTGAAACCTGAATCAGAATAGGATTTCCTATTTCTTTATAATAAAATCCAAACACCCCCAAATTCCTTCCCATGACCCACAAGACATTCTTTGGAGTTTGCCTGCCAAGCTAGCCTCAGCTTTCTCTCTCTTCTTGTGGCTTCCACACTGAGTGAGGCCTCCTCTTAGATCCTTGACATAATTTGAGTTTTCTTTCCCCAGAGCTTTCTCAGTGCTGGTTCCTGCACCTGGAATACTCCTACTTCCTCTCCTCTGCTGATGAGCTCTTTCTCAGTCTTTAGCTTAAATGTATTTCTCTAACACTTACAATCATCTTGTTTTTATTGCAAGGGAGAAACTCCCACTCAAAATACACCAAATAATAAAGGTAATCTATTGACTTGTGTATCTAGCAAGTCCTGAAATAGTGCTGGCTCTGAGAGAGGCTTGATCTATATCACCGAGGACTGCATAAACTCCAGGGGAAGAAAGAGAGACTCTTTTAGTAGCTGCTGTTGAAGTCCAGAGATTCATTCTCTCTCATTGGTCTAAATTGCATCACAGCCATGTATAGACCAATCCCTTTGGGACCAGGATAAATGCAAGGGAGAGGGAGAGGGATTTGATTTGCTAAAGCCAATCAGGAAACACCCCTTTCTACCCAGATCTGAGGACATGGCTGCATGGGAGGGTGAGGAGTGGGGGTGGAGGGGAGGTAGGTAGGGGGAGGGCTTACTACCCAAGGATGAAGAGCACTTTTGACAGAAGAAATGGGAAATGAATATTTGGAATGCACCCAAAAAATGTCTACCACACTTTCTCAGAGGAATCTTCACTGCCCACCTCATCTAAGGAATCCTCTCGGTTATCTTCTATTTCTGAATCCTGCTCACTTCGCTTAGAGCACCTGCTACTGTCCGAAAATATTTATTTGGCTTGCTTGCTGGTTTAAGGTCTGAACCTCCCATTGGGCTTTAACTTTATAAGAATAGATATGATTTGTTCACCTAGTGCTAGCACCTAGTACTAGAAAATTAAATAACTATTTTCTTGTTTTTGAGTTGGAGTCTCAATCCATCACCCAGACTGGAGTGCAGTGGCACACTCCCAGCCACCGCAGCTTCGACCTTCTGGGCTCCGGCGATCTTTCCACCTCAGCCTTCCAAGAAGCTGGAACTACAGGCATGCGCTACCACACCTGGCTATTTTTAAAAAAATTATTGTAGAGACGGGGTCTTGCCAAGTTGCCCAGGTGAGTCTTGAACCCGCAGGCTCAGGCAATCCACTCATCTCAGCCTCCCAAAGTGCTGGAATTATAGCCTGAGCCACGGAGCCCGGCCATAACTATTTTCTCAATGAAAGAAAAAAAGGAACAATTTTCTTATTTCCCAATTTAGCCCTGGTTTTTACTAATGGAGGCAGGAGAGAAGGGCTTGGAAGGATAAGGGTGAAGGTGAGCACACTATTAAGTTGATTTTTCTTTGCTACGAAGCTTCATTCTTTCCCTCATGATTGTCCCTCATATGTTCTTTTCCTGGATCTTTTCTTATTAACCCACCTGCTCCTGGTGCTCTGGTATTTTGGTGGTTCTTTCATTTTTTTTCACCTAGTCTAAATCAGAGTTTCCAATGGGAATCTTGATTTTTAAAAGAGAGTTAGTTAAATTATACTTTTCCAGAGGATCTAGAGACCAAGTCATGTCTCTTTGTGTTCCCATTGTGCTTACAAATGTCGTGGGTGTACTTTACTGGGTAAAAAAATCAATTTCCCTCATGGAAAACAAGACCGGAGACAATGCCAGGTGGCAAAAAGTGAGAGGAAAGTTAAAAGCAGGCCAAGAAAAAGACAAAGCAACCAGGAAAAGCAAAGTTTGGAAACCAGTGGGAGGTCTTTTGGGTGAAAACTCAAGAGAAGAAAAGTTATGATGAATTTAGAAAATGAAGATTAATGAACCTACAAAATAGAAATAGAACTGGAGGAAACTTCCTTTCTTCTTACATTTGTCCATTTACTTGTCAACAATTATTGAACATCTCTGAGGTGCCAGGAGCACACTTGTAGGGGCTGAGAATATAGAGTTGACCAAAACATACAAGTCCCTGCCCTTCTGAAGCTTATATTCTAGTAAGGCAAGATAGTCAATAAGCAAATAAGAAGATATAGAATACGGACTGCTGGATACAGAGGTCAGATTGAAAACACACATCTACTTTGCTCCTTTGAAATCTCACAGAATGCCAATAAAGGCATTTTTAAAAGGCAATCCTTATACTTATGGAAAAGTAAAAGAGGAGAGAAATCAATAGTAACCACGGTGGGAGCTTAAAGACAAACCTGAGAAAACTATCCCAAGGAGGTAAAGGGGAAAGCTGAAACTGACCTTGGTTTACAGGAGCCATGTTCCAAGTGTGGGAATGCGTGGTAGCAGATGACTTTGGAGTGGAGTGTGGGTGTGTGTGCATGTGTAAGGGCAGTCGAGAATAAACTTGGATCAGTTGAGAGTTTGTTGAGAAACTCTCCAAACCGTCTCTCTTTCTTACCTCTGAAGGAGACTGGAGCTGTATTCTCTGGATATGTCATCAGGTCCAGTTGAGTGGAGGACTGGACACAACAGGGCCACTAAGGGAGTGTATGCATGCTAGATGCTGAGGCCCTCCTGCCCCAAGAAAATGGCAGCCAGAGCTAGACCCTCCAGCAGAAGACTGGAAAAATCTCTTCAGAGAATCTTACCATCTCAATCTGGTGTTGACACTGGGGTTTTCCAATCAAGTGGTGCAGTGTGATATATAGTGAAACCCTTTAGTCAACAAGCTTTCCCTCCCTCCTCCATGCATTTAGAGCTACCAATCTGTTTTTGTTCCTTATTTCTCAGACAAGCAGATGGTCAAGGATTACCAGACATCTGTGGAAAGGTCCTAGCA
>NW_007074884.1:7880-9464 GCF_000164805.1 Carlito syrichta
TTTAAAACAGGGGTCCAGTTCACTGTCCCTCAGACCGTTGGAGGGGCGGACTATAGTTTTAAAAAAAAGGAATTTGTTCATAGTTTTTTTTTTTTATTAACTATAGTCCATCCTTCCAATGGTCTGAGGGACAGTGAACTGGCCCCCTGTTTTAAAAGTTTGAGGACCTCTGGAGAGATTTAAGAAAAAGATAGGAGAGAAAACAAAAGAGAGGGGGATTGTCAAATAAAGAATTCAAGAATAATTCCCGGAACTGAAAAATATGAGTTTCCAGACTATGTGCCCATCACACATAGAATGGGTGACATTAGTCTCACATTCACACCATCATAAACTTTCAGAACACCGAGCCAAAGAAAGAGCTTCCTTGCAGAGTGCAAAAACATTCCAGTTACAAGGGATCATTAATTAGGATGGTTTCAGTTCCCAATATAAATTTTAGGAGCTGGAACACAATGGAACAATGCCTTATAAATTCTGAAGGAAAATGATTTCAGACCTAGGGTTCTACTTCTAGCCAAATTATAAATCAACTGTGAGCATAGAAGAAAAGCATTCTCAGATGTACAATGTCCCCAGCCTCCCCCCTCCACCTATGTGTCTTCCATGCAGACTTTCTTGGGAAACTGTTGGAGCAAATGTTTGGAGTAAACCAAGAAAAATAAACATGCTAGAGTCGGGAAACAGAAGATCCTTAGGATGGTGGTGGAGAGAGATTCCAGCATGTCAGCAATGAGTCAATATACTGGGTGGTCGTTCTACACTGCATCATGTCAGAAGGCATAGGTGGGAGAGTGCTCCAAAAAACTGAAGAGACAGGGCACATAGTAAGTCTGAATACCTGTTGAGAAGATTTGGGGATCTGGTGAAATGTGGGTTTCATTACTAATAGGAGCACTAAACTCTAAGCAAATAGGAAAAAACAACATTAGTAACTCCAGACAAAATAGAAATAATAGGAAAAGTAATAATGGAATTCTATTTGGCTCATTGATTACATTTGCATAGTCATAATTAAGTAACACTGAATGTTGATTAATCCAAAAATATTATATATTAAAAAGACAGAGGGATGGAAAGTATTTGCATGTGTGATGCAGGCAGAAGGAAAGGAGAAGTTCAAAATCTTCACTTTCCATAGTGGAAAATCATAGTAGATAATGCCTAAAGGTTGTTCCTGACTCCCCCTTTTTAAAGACTTGGAGGCAATAATAATAAGAACAACAATAAATAAATCAGTTAAAGTCATTGCATGTGGTTGACTCTGGATAGGGGAAATGCAAAAGGTAGGAAATTGCTATTTCTCATAAGAAACTTTGATGATATAGTTGTTGTTTAAACTCTGCGCATAATTAACATGAAAAAGAATAAGACTGGCTGGGTGCAGTGGCTCATGCCTGTAATGCCAGCACTTTGGGAGGTAGAGGTGAGAGAATGCCTGAACCTAGGGGTTCGAGAACAGCATGGGAAACTTGGCTAAACCTCGTATTTACAATAACTGAAAAAATTTAGCCGAGTGTGGTGGTGTGCACCTGTGGTTCTAGCTACTTGGAAGGCTGAGGTGGAAAGATTGCATGAACCCAG
>NW_007074884.1:10396-11562 GCF_000164805.1 Carlito syrichta
TTCCATTTGTTTGTATCCTCTCTAATTTCTTCCATCAGCGTTTTATAATTCTTCTTTTAGAGGTCTTTTACCTCCTCGGTTAAATACATTCCTAGGTATTTTAGGTTTTTGGTTGTTATTGTCAATTGAATTGAGTTCTTGATTTGATTCTCAGCTTGATTTCTGTTGGTGTGTATAGCAGTGCTACTGATTTGTGTGTGTTGATTTTATATCCTGGAACTTGACCAAATTCATCTGTCTAGTCCAGGAATCTTTTGGAGGAGTCTTTAGGATTATCAAGGTATAAGATTACATCATTGGCATACAGACACAGTTTAATTTCTTCTTTTAAAATTTGGGTACTTTTTATTGATTTATTTTTCATTCCTGTTTACTCTGGACTTCCAGAACTATGTTGAATAAGAGTGGTGAAAGTGGGCATCCTTGCCTTCTTCCAATTCTGAGGGGAAATGTGTTCAACTTTTCTCTTTTCAGGATAACATTGGTTGTGTGTTTGTCCTATATGGCTTTCATTATTTTGAGGAATGTTCCCTCTATGCCTATTTTGCTGAGGGTTTTTTATCATGAGGGGAGGCTGGAGTTTTGGAAATGCTTTTTCTGCATCTATTGAAATGATCATATGATTTTTGTTTTTAATCCTGTTTATGTAGTGGATCACATTTATTGACTTGCAAATGTTAATTCACCCTTGCATTCTTGGGATAAAACCCATCTTGGTTGTGGTGTATTTTTTTTTAATGTGTTGCTGAATTTGGCTTATGAATATTTTGTTGATAATTTCGGCCTCTATGTTCATGAGAGATATTGGTCTATAGTTTTTTGTTGTTGTTGTGTCTTTTCCTAGCTTTGTCATCAGAGTTGCACTGGCTTCATAGAATGAGATAGGGAAGAGGATTCCCTTCTCTTCAATCTTATGGATGAGCTTCAGTAAAATGGATACCAGTTCTTCTTCTTCTGGTGGAATTTAGCTGTGAGTCCATTCCAAACTCTTTTTGTTGTTTTTGGGAAATTTCTAGTTCTTTGTCTTCACTTCAGCTTGAAGTGGAACCTCCCATCTCTTTCTGGCAGGGGAGGGGAAGAACCAAGCCACCTCAAATCAGTTCTGCTTTGCCAAGGCGATTCTCCCATGGCATTTCATTACTCCGTTAAGTACCAGGTGTTGAATT
>NW_007074885.1:0-3926 GCF_000164805.1 Carlito syrichta
CGTACCAACTAACAGGTGAAAAAGAGACACAAGGCCAGAGAGAAGTGAAAAAAACACATGAGCAAAGTTCCCTAAAGGATACTGGTAGCGACACAGAGACAGACCAATAAAGTCATGAAACAGATAGTGTAAGTCAGAAAGCGAACAAAAGTGAGCAAAACAGTCAAAATGATAAAATCAAAAGGCAAAATAAGTGATCAGACTAGCTCCGGAATCTTTCCCAAGTGTCTGAAGTCTCTTCAGCTCTGATCTCCAGTCTCTCCCCTTTGTTTTCCTTGCAGGCAGCTAGATTTACTGGCAGCTCAGGTTTGTTTTTTTTTAGCCTGCCACCTGGAAGGTCTGTGACATTGCCTTTGTCTGATTCAGCAGGGCAGGGGCTTTGTCTCCTGTTTAGCAATGTTCCCTTAGAGACTGAGGTGGAAGCTGCTGATAGGTGGGTGTGGCAATGCAAATATCTGTCTGGAGAATGGCTGAGGTGGCAGCTTCACGTTCGTGGATCTTTTCTCTCTTCTCGTCTGGGTCCCTGTGTTATCCAATCTGATGGACTGTGCTGGAGTGCGAGGCACTGGGATCAGCTGCACAGCTGAGTTCTGGGTCCAGGGTGCCACCAGCAGGCTGGAGTGGAGGAGGGTGTTGGGAGTTCCCTCCTTTGGAGCTGAGAGCCTCCGATCAGCACCTCCTTAAGATATGCTGTGCCCTTACACAAGCATGGGATCACGTGCTGAGTGCCTCAGCCTGGGTGGGTCCAGAGCTCCAGAGCTCCAAAGCTCCAAAGGGCAGACGGTGGGCAGCAAGAGTGGCCCTGGGTCCCTCACAGGGTACTTAAGCCAGAAATGGGACCAGTATCTCTGAGAGGCGTGCACCCAGAGCCTCCCTGGGTGACCGGCAGCTTGGCGCTGGCTGCTGGGCGAGATGATGTAGCCAGGGAGGGAGCCGAGACCTGGGACTCCCTCATGGGCAGGAGTCACATACAGTGGAGCAGCAGCAGCCAGGGGCCACAATATCCGGCCCTGCATGGGACTGAAGGTTCCTGAACCTCGGACTCGGCTGGCAGTGGGTGGAGGGGTGGGGGAAGAAAAGTAAGAGTCTTTTTGGGAACTCACATTTGGAGAATCCACCTATGCCGTCGCCATCTTACCGGAACCTCCTCCCAACATTCCATTTTAAAGTATCACATTTTTTTTCCAGTCATGTTTCAATGGCCAGCAAAGTGGCCTCCATGTTTTTGCTATTGTGAATAATGCTGCAATAAACATGTGTGTGTAGATATCTTTTTCAGAGAGTGATTTTAGTTCCTTCATGTATACCCAGTAGGGGGATTTCAGGGTTGTATAGATGGTCTATTTTTAGACCTTTTAGAAATCGCCACACTGTTTTCCACAGAGGCTGTGCTAGTTTACACTCCCACCAACAGTGTTGCATAATCCTTTTAATGTGCCATCGGTTTCATTTTGCTATTATTTTATGAAGGATTATTATGTCTATATTTATAAGGCTTATTGTTCTGTAGTTTTCGTGCCTGGTGAAGCCATGTCTTTGATTTTGGATTCAGGATGGCTAGGGTACAAATAGGGAAGGTATTTAGGAAGATAAGGTGTTAGGGTATTTTGCATTTAGAGGGTATGAGTTTGTATGTTAGAGTTGGAAATTAAAAATTGGAATTTACAGTCTAGAAACTAGGGCTTTAACATAGGAGGCTGAGAGCAATGAGTACAAGAATGGAAAGATGGGGATTAGGCTTCTTGTTAGTGTTATGTGAGGGGTGAAGTGAGGCATTAAGTTAGGGGTGAGGGACTAGGTTGAAAGGTGGAGTTAGAGTTAAAGTTTTGGAGTCAGGATCAGATTGAGTCAAGGACTGAGTCAAGGTAAAACCTAAGCGTCATGATCAGTGTACAGCGTGGGGTTAGGAGTAAATGCTAAGTGTCGAGATTAGGATTAGGGTCAGTATAAGAAGTCAGGGTTAGTGGATATAGGGTTAGAATTAGGTTTTAGGATTAGAATTAGGGTTTAATGTTAGAGTTTAGAGGTTAGGGTTTAGAAAATAGGGACCATGCATTAATGGTTATGGGTTAGGGTTTGGGGTTAGGTATGGGTTATGGTTAGAGTTTAGAGATTAGGATTTAGGATTTACGTTTAAGGGTTTATTCTTAGGGCTTTGGGCTACAGTTTGCTTTCTTGGGTTTTGGGTTATTGTTTAGGGTTATAGTTTAGAGTTTAAGGCTTGGTGTTTGGTGTTAGTGTTTAAGATTATGATGTAGGGTTTAGGGTTAGAGTTTGGGTTAAGATAAGGGCCAGGTGTCATGATTAGGATTTTAGAGTAATGGTCAGTGTTTTAGGGTTAGAGTTAAAGTTTAGGTTTAAGTGATAGTATTATTAGTTAAGGTTTGAGATTAGTATTAGGGTTCAGGGCTTGTGGTTTAAAGTTTAGAGTTCACGCTAGGTGTTTAGGCATAGAATTATGGTTTATGCTATAGGTTTCAGGTTGGAATAGGGTTAGGGTTTCTTCCTTTTTGACCTGATGCTTTCAAAGAGTTAGAATTGGGGCTAGGATCAGGGTTAGGGATAAGTTTTTGAGTTAGGGTTAGTATTAGATTTTTGGATTAGCTGTTAGGAGTTAGCGGTTATGATTGGGGATTAGGGTTAGGCTTAGGGCTAGGGATTAGAGGTGGAGTTGGGTCAGGGTTGGTCAAGGGTCAAGGTCAAGAACCAAGATAAGGTTAAGGGGTACGGTTGTGGTAAGGATCAGGTTTACAGTTATTTTTTGTGCCAATACTCTCAAAGTGTTATGACCTTCCAATTATAACCCTTTATAATCAAGAATTATGAACAATTATAGTCATAACCAATTTTAATCATTGTTGCATCAAGGCAGTACCTGTTGTCTCTGGAAGGGCTGGTTTTCATGCTGATGCCTGTTTGCACATACATGGTATGTACTGACAACTGGGAGCTCCTTAAACACCTAAAGCAGTCACTGGAGATGATCTAAAATATTTGGGGAGGCTTCAGCCTGCTTTACAAAGTCTATGTTGATCTCTTGATGCTGAAAACATCTTCCCTGGGGTTTCTGTACATCCTTAGAACAAGGGCTGGCCCAGTTTGGTGAATCTCAGGGTAAGGCCAGTCCTTGTTACAGATTTTACATCGTTTCACTTCTGTCCTATATTCTTGGGTGTTACCACAAGGGAACAATTACTGGAGGAGAGATCCTTCCCAGGAAGTTTGCTCTGCAACACCCTGAAGAACCCTAGGCCTTGGGTTTAAAATTTGGAGCCACTGATTTAGGTACCTGGAGAGGCAGGGAAGTAGCAGAGGCCAACTCAGTGCACAAGTGTGTATCTGGTTAAGTTTCCAAGTTCTGTAGATTCTGAATCCATTTTTGGTATTATGTCACTGGATGCATTGAAAGACAAGGTTTGAAATGCTGATTGCTACCTTGTGACATTATTTTAATAAATATGGTGTAACTGTGCCCTAGATGGGACTGCAAACCACAAACAGGCAGAAAGGCCATCCCATGTGTAGAGTTTGTGGGCAGGTGAGATCTTTACTGCACAACTGTGGCTGCAGGGCTGAAAGCCCGAAAGGGAATCTGACAGGCAGCTGCCAAGACTCCTTCAGTGTAAAGGTGGACACCATTTTTGTTCCTATTGAGTCTTGTCATTCTGGATGTCATTTGGGAGTTATAATTAAACCAAAATTGCCTCCCAATCCAGAAACTCCTCCACAAAGGTAAAAGATAAAACTCTCTCATAACACAATTATATTAGAATGAGATGTGCATCAGAGCCAAAACATGAAGGGATTGCAAAGACTGGAGTGTTGGTAGCCAACATCTATAGTTACATGGCTGAGGCCTGTAAAGGCCCATCTGGAAGATCGCCTCTGACATAGGATATCAGTTATACCTATAATATTGGCGTGTG
>NW_007074886.1:0-849 GCF_000164805.1 Carlito syrichta
TACTGCACTCCAGTCTAGGTGACAGAGTGAGACTCCAACTCAAAAAAAAAAAAAAAAATCCCTAGAAAAGCATACATCATTAAATGCCTATGTATAGCTAATAAGCAACAACACTGTGGCCAATTTCCAGGGCATGCAACAGTCTGGTAAGAGCCTGCCAGCACCCGCTGCCTACCCTACTAATGCTCTAGGACCCTGGCTCTTCTCTAGGTCTGGCCCATGGCTTCGGTATGAGTCATTATGACAGGTCCAGAGTGGACTCTGCAGCAGAGACAAGACCAATGGACACTGAGACAGAGACTGGCTTGGGTAGAATTCCATGTATGACAGAAGAAGTTAGAGGATCAAATGGGCCTCCCCGCAACCCCCACACATACAGTGTTCCCTTCTACCTGTAGTTTTATATTTGAACCAACTTAATTTCTAAATAAGGCAGAGTATATCCTTTAAGCCTCCAGGCAATATCTTTCTGAGATGCTTTTATGATTTTATGACGTCCTCTTCCCTCTCAATATTTCTAAATAGAAGAACTGAAGTCTTTTTGTGAATATATATATATATATATATTTTGAGTTGGAGTCTCACTCTGTCACCCAGACTGGAGTGCACTGGCACGTTCCTGGCCACCGCAGCCTCGATCTGCTGGGCTCCGGCGATCCTTCCGCCTCAGCCTTCCAAATAGGTGGAATTACAGGCATGCGCTACCACGCCCGGCTGATTTTTTTATTTATTGTAGAGATGAGGTCTTGCTGCCCAGGCGGGTCTCGAACCCGCAGGCTCAGGCAATCCACTCACCTCAGCCTCCCAAAGGCACGGGATTACAGGCTGAGCCACCGAGCCCGGCTGCGA
>NW_007074887.1:0-954 GCF_000164805.1 Carlito syrichta
TATTGTAGAGATGAGGTCTCGCCAAGTTGCCCAGGCAGGTCTCGAACCCGTGGGCTCAGGGCAATTCACTCACCTCAGCCTCCCAAAGGCACGGGATTACAGGCTGAGCCACCGAGCCCGGCTTGAAGTGTTTTCAAAACACCATGGTCTGAACAAAACACACCATCCATTTACCCCACCCCCATCCCTTAACCTGTACACACAACCCACCTATCCATCCACCTCTGCACCCTATCCACTCATCCATACACAACCACACATCCACCCACAATCCATCCACCCATCTATTCATCCACCCACCTCTACCCTATCCATCCACACATTCACCCACCTGTGCATACATCCGTCTGTCCATCCATCCCTGCATTCTCCTATCTATCCACTCATAAACACACACAACCACAAATCTACCCATAATGCACCCACCTACCCACCTTTCCACCCACCCATTCTTCTTCCACTATTACAGCACATTCCCTCTCAAACCTCTACAAGATGGAAACATGCATTTTGCTCCATCTTTAGTACCTAGCCGGTTCTTGGAATTCCTAGTTCCCTCCAGGTTCAAGTAAGTCATGTTTGTGAAGTAATGCCAATACGATGGAGTTTGTGCCTACCTGTTTTTATGGGAATTCTGCTCTGTCCTTACATCCTTGCTGTGCTGTCTGGAGCAGGAGTGCATTTTTCTCTACTCTTGCATTTGAGCCTTCACAAGTGTTCCAGAATAAAATTAAACCAGAGAATTAGATTCCCCTCCCCTTTCTTGGAAATATCTTGCCAGGCTCCCTGGGTATTAAATAACTCTTCAAAAGGAGATCAGAAATAAAGATTTTTTTTTTTTTTGAGTCGGAGTCTCACTCTGTCGCCCAGACTGGAGTGCAGTGGCCGCTCCCAGTCACCACAGCCTCGACCTGCTGGGTTCTGGCGATCCTTCCGCCTCAGCCTTCCTGCTGT
>NW_007074888.1:0-817 GCF_000164805.1 Carlito syrichta
CCAGGTTGAAACAAGAAGATATTGAGATACTAAATAGACCAATAACAACCCAGGAAATTGACTCTGTCATATAAAAACTACCTACAAAAAAAAAAAAGACCTGGACCAGATGGCTTTCCAGCAGAATTCTACAAAACATACAAGAGGAGCTGATACCAATCCTATTGAAATTGTTCCAGGCAATTGAGAAGGATGAAATTCTCCCCAAATCATTTCACAAAGCTAACATCACACTGATATTCAAACCGTGTAAAGATCCAACAAAAAAAGAGAACTACAGACCAATATCCCTTAAGAACATAGATGCAAAAATCCTTAACATGATTCTAGCAAATCAAATCCAAAAACACATCTCAAAAATCATCCACCATGACCAAGTAGGCTTCATCCCCAGGATGCAGGGCTATTTCAACATTCACAAGACCATAAATGTAATTAAATACATCAACCGATGTAAAAACGAGAACCACATGATTATATCACTAGATGCAGAAAAAGCTTTTGATAAATTCCAGCATCCCTTCTTGATAAAAACCTTCAAACACTTAGGTAGAGAAGGAACATACCTCAAAATAGTAAGTGCCATCTACGATAAAGCAACAGCTAACATATTGCTAAATGAACAGAAACTGGAAACATTTACCCTGAAAACTGAAACAAGACAAGGCTGCCCACTCTTTCACCTCTATTGTTCAACATTGTGTTGAAAGTCCCAGCTCAGGCAATTAGACAAGAGAAGGAAATCAGGAAGGAAAAGAGGAAGTCAAGTTATCCCTCTTTGCTGATGATCTGATCCTATTCCTTGAAAATCCAAGAG
>NW_007074888.1:1281-6258 GCF_000164805.1 Carlito syrichta
AAGTGAAAGACCTTTACAATGAGAAGTACAAATCACTGCTCAAAGAAATCCCAGAAGACACAAACAAATGGAAAAATATTCCATGCTCATCAATAGGAAGAATCAACATTGTTAAGATGTCCATCCTAGCAAAGGCAATCTACAGATTCAACGCAATACTCATCAAGTTATCAACATCATTCTTCTCAGACCTGGAGAGGACAATACAGAAATTCATATGGAAACATAAATGACCACAAACAGCCAAAACAATCCTTAGCAAAAGAAACAAAGAAGGAGGTATCACACTTCTAGACTTCAAATTTTACTACAAGGCTACAGTAATCAAAACAGCCTGGTATTGGCACAAGAACAGGCACACAGACCAATGGAATAGGATAGAGATTCCGGAAGCAAAGCCTCAATTCCTCAACCAACTCATCTTTGGCAAAGCCTCCAACAACAACCACTGGGGAGAGGAGAATCTATTTAGTAAATAGTGCTGGGAAAACTGGCTGATCACATGCAGAAGATTGAAACAGGACCCCTACTATCACCATACACAAAAATTAACTCTAAATGGATCAAAGACCTAAACGTAAAACCCCAAATTATAAGAATCTTAGAAAACTCAGGAGACACCATATGGAAATTAGAATTGGCAACCAATTCCTATTCTGAACCCTAAATGCCCATACCTTAAGAAATAAAATAGATAAGTGGAATCTCATCAAACTAACAAGCTTCTGCAAAGCAAAAGAAACCATCAAGAGAGCAGGGAGACAAAGGCCTAACATCTAGGATCTACAAGGAACTCAAATGCGCCGAAAGGAAAAAAACAACCAACCCCATTAAAAAGTGGGTAAAAGACGTGAATTGACACTTCTCAAAAGAAGATATACGGGCAGCCAACAGACACATCAAAAAGTGCTCAGCCTCACTCATCATCAGAGAAATGCAAATCAAAACAACATTGCGATACCACGTAACCCCAATAGGAATAGCCATCATCAGTAAAACAAACAGATGCTGGTGAGGATGCAGAGAAAAAGAAACACTTCTACACTGCTAGTGGGAATGCAAACTAGTGCAACCTCTTTGGAAGACAGTGTAGTGATTTCTGAAAGAACTAGAAATTGGCCTTCCATATGACTCAGCAATTCCCCTATTGGAAATCTACCCGGAGGAACTCAAATCATTCTACAAAAAGATACCTGCACATTTATGTTTGTTGAAACTATTCACAATAGCAAAAACATGGACCAACTATGTTTCCCATCGAAGCTGTACTGGATAAAAAAAAAATGTCATACATATACACAATGGAATATTATGCAGCCATAAAGAAGGACAAACATATGAACTTCCCAGCAACTTGGATGGATTAAGAGTCGATAATACTCAGTGATCTATCACAGAAACAAAGAACAGAGTACCATATGTTTTCACTCATAAGTGGATCTTGAACAATTATTATAACACTATAAGAAAGGGATTGGCAAACTGAGAATCCCTAGTGGGAAACTGTCAGGGGAGGAGGGTGGGATTGGTAGTTGAGGGAAACTGCTAGGGGAGGGAGGGGCATGCCTCATCAACAAGGGTTCCTGCATAATTAACGTTTGTATACCTAACCCTGAATTGTACCCCACATCTTTATAATTAAAAAAAGTTACATCGGAACACATTCATGATTTTTTGCTACATATTTTTGTGGCTGATTTCCTGCTACAGTAGCTGACTTGAATACTTGTATCAGAGATCTTATGGACCAGAAGGCCTAAAATAATATCTGGCACTTTATAGAAAGTTTGCTGACCCTTGATTTAGAGCCTAATATGTTGACTATATACCTTTAGATTAGAAAGAAATCCAAACACTATGTGTAGACATTTTCCTTGTAAGAAGTAGAGTTTAATTTAAATCCCCTCAAGTCTCTGTGGCTAGTGTCTAGCTTCCAAGGAATAGAAAAAGAAAAATATCAATTTTTAGTAGAGAAACTTGGAAGACACTACCTTAACCAAGTGGTTGAAGTTATATCATCAGTGGTAAGTCAAGTTGACATCACATACCACTATTAAAACACAATGGGGCAACCCCTTCATGTCCCCTCCCACTGTGGAAGCTTCTCTGTCCTCGATAAATCCTGTTTTCTAAAAAAACAACAACGACAACAAAAAACCATAATGAATATCTTTGTGGTATTCTACCACAAAACCCATAGCTCCAGTCTAATAATGAGAAAATATCAGACAAACCCAAAATGTGGGGCTTTGATTACCTGACTTTGATTACCTGACCAGTAATCTTCAAAACTATCAAAGTCATGAAAACAGATCAAAACTAAGAATCCATCACAGATATGAATACACCAAGAAAATATATACTATTGTAATGTCCTAGACTGGATCTTAAAACAAAAAAAAGGATATTGTTGAGAAAACTAGTACAGCAAATAGGGTTTCTAGCTAACTTAATAGTAATTTTCCAAAGTTAATGTCTTTGTTCTGATAAATATATCATGTTGATTGAAGACAATAACATTAGGAGAAACTAGGTAAGAATTATACAGAAATCTATATATTATCTTTCCAACTTTTCCATATACATAAATTATTCCAAAATAAAATGTTTATTTAAAAAAGAATACGATAACAAGGAATAATAATCCATTTAAGAAAATAAGAATGCAGGAATACATGCTGATAGTAAATATAAATGAGTGAAAGAGTAGAAAAAGCTCTTTTTCTCTTTTAAAAAAATTATATTTTAAAGATGTGGAGTACAAATCAGGGTTAAGTTTACAAATGTTCATTAGGCAAGTATTCTTATTGATTAGGTGTACCTCTCCCCCAGCAGAATCCCAATATTGCCAGTCCCACCCCCACCCCTACCCCCCAGCAATTTCTCACTACTGACAATCGCTTTCTTATAGTATTATGATAATTGTTCAGGGTCCACTTATGCGTGAGAACATGTGATATTCAGTTTTTTGTTTCTGTGATAGACGACTCAGTACTACAGACTCTAAGTCCATCCAAGTTGCTGTGAAGTTCATAATTTTTTCCTCCTTTGTGTATATCCACCATGTTTTTTTTTGATGGGCAGCACGGTTGGTTCCATGTGTTTGCTATTGTGAATAATGCTGCAAAAAACATGCATGTGCAGGTATCTTCTAATTGCAGAATGTCAGTTAACAAATGTAAAAGGAATGGGGGAGTAAGAAAATTTTGTTTTGCAATTATCATAGAAGTAATCGATTTAGACAAGAATTCAGAAAAGGATGCTGTAATGACTGGACAGAACTTTAAGGAGAACAGGATACTTGCACAATGTCAGAGACTCTTCTCACACATTACTTACTATTTTCAAAGGGGAAAGTGTCACCAACTGTGGGACAAGTGATAGCATGTATCCTCAATGTCACTTAGGAGGACACAACATTGTTTATGTGATTTTCCTATCAAAAATGCATAACCTAAATCTAGTTATGGGGAAATAACAGGCAAAACCAACTGAGAGACATTCTTCAAAACAACTAGCAGGTACTTTCCAAAAATATCAATGGCATGAAAGAAAAAGAAAGTTTGGGCAACTATTCCAGGTTAAAGGAGACTGCAGAAGCATGATAACTAAATGTATTGCATAACTCGCATATTGGATTCTGGATTGGAAAAAAAGAATGTTCTACTACTAATGATTCAAGTTAATAAACCATTTAATCTACATCTATTTGTGACTGAATCAATTCTGTCATGCATGCTACATAAAACAGGACCAAACGATCATGCTCAAGAATGAACATGACTTACTGGAATTAGCAATAAAGAAATAAAGATACTCCAGAGTTCCTAGGGAGGGTATTCAATGTAATATTGTTTATGATAGCCAAAATTAAGAAAATAATTCAAATATCTATATTTAGGATTCTTTACATTGCAAGGGACCAAAACTCAACAGAATTAGAACAAAGAGAAAACGTATTGTTTCATGTAACTGAACAATCACCAAGAAAGACAGCATTTAGAGCTGTCTTGCAGTTCCAAAAGTATAACCAGAGTCCATCTTTTGACTCAGACAAATCTGAAGGTCAGCTTTATCCTCTAACTGGCCCCCTTAGTGGTTATTATCTGAACACCCCCAAATGTAAAGCATGAAAATCTTTTTCCTAGAAATCCTGTCAAATGCCTTCTTTCATTGCACAAGCTCTAATTTGGCTACAGGTCTACCCTGAACCCCGTAATTGTGGTTTTGTCATAGAAATCTCACCCAAAACATGGCTAAAAATTGAGAATAGCAGATTAACCAAAGAATTGTGGGACACAGTTACCCATGAGAAGGAGAACTGATACTAGGCAACAGACAACAGCTGTCTAATGTTCCATGATAAGCCATATTTTAAATATATAATAACATGTATATTAAAATATGTTGAAAGAGTATTTTTACATGGAATAATTTTCATAATAGATTAAGAAACAACACATTTCAAGGACCATCGATCATGACCAGATGGACTTCATTCTCAGGTTGCAGGGGCTGGTTCAACATACCATAAATGTATAAATATAATTCATCACATAAACAGGTATAAAACCAAGAACCACAGGATTATCTCATAAGATCCAGAAAAAGCATTTGATAAAATCCAGCATTTCTTATTGATAAAAACCCTGAAACACCCAGGCATTGAAGGAACATCCTGCAAAACAATAAGAGCCATCTAGGACAAACCTGCAGCCAACATCATACTTAATGGGCAGAAGCTGGAAGCATTCCCCATAAGAACCGGAACAATGATGCTAGCACAATCTTATGACATGCTTAAAAAGTTTACACTTTAAAATGGCAAGTTTTGTGTAGTGAATTGTATCGCAATAAAGTTGTTTTAAAAGTAAAAAAAAAAAAGAACTAGAATAAGACAAGGATACCCGCTTTCACCCCTCCTATCCAACATAGGACTAGAAGTGCTACCCAGAGTAATCAGGTAAGAGAAAGAAA
>NW_007074888.1:6623-8450 GCF_000164805.1 Carlito syrichta
GCACTCCAGTCTGGGTGACAGAGTGAGACTCCAACTCAAAAAAAAAAAAAAAAAATCACATCTTCATTCACAATAGTCAAAAAATAAAATAAAATAAAATAACTTGGCATTCACCTAACCAAAGAAGTGAAAGACCTTTACAATGAGAACTACAAAACATTGCTCAAATAAATCAAGGATGACACAAACAAATAGGAAAATATCCCATGCTCATAGATTGGAAGAATCAATATCATCAAGATGTCCATTCTACCTTAAGTAATCTACAGATTTAATACAATCCCTATCAAGTTGTCAACATTATTTTTCACAGACCTAGAAAGGACAATACAGAAATTCATATGGAAGCAAAGTAGAGCATGAATAGCTATAGCAACTTAGTAAAAGGAACAAAGCTGGAGGCATCATACTTCAAGACTTTAAACTTTATTACAAGGCTACAGTAATCAAGACAGCATGGTACTGGTACAGAAATAGACACACAGACCCGTGGAATAGGACAGAGGATCCTGAAATAAAATCACAGACCTTCAACCAACTCATCTTCAACAAAGTCAACAAAAACAAACATTGGGGAAAGGAAAAGGTATTTAGCATATTTAGTGCTGGAAAAACTGGCTAGCCACATGCAGAAGAATGAAACTGGACCCTGACCTATCACCATATACAAAAATTAGCTCAAAATGGACCAAGGACTTAAATGTAAACCTTCAAACTATAACAATCTTAGGGGAAAAAAAACCTTAGGAAACACCCTCCTGGACATCGGAGTAGGCAATGAACTCATGACCAAGTCCTCAAAACCAAATGCAACAAAAGCTAAGATAGGTCCCTATCCAACTGAAAAATTTTTGCACAACAAAAGAAACTATCAAGAGAGTAAAGAGACAACCCGCAGAATGGAAAAAAAAATATTTGCAAGCTATGCATCTGCAAAAGGTCTAACAACCAGGATCTACAAGGAGCTCAAGCAAATTGACAGGAAAACCAATAAGTAAACAACCTCATCATTAAGTGGACCAAGGACATGAAAAGATACTTCTCAAAGGAATACACTCAAGCATCCAACAAACATGAAAAAATGTTCAGCTTCATTAATCATCAGAAAAATGCAAATCAAAACTGCAGTGAGATATCACCTAGCACCGGTAAAGATGACTATCATTAAAAAGTCAAAAAACAACAGGTATTGGCATGGTGCAGAGAAAAAGGAATGCCTCTACACTGTAGGTGGGAATGTAAGCTAGTTCAGTCTTTATGGACAACAGTATGGCAATTACTCAAAGAACTGAAAATTGAGTTTTCATACGATCCAGCAATCCCAATTGTGAGAAAATACCCAGAGGTACATAAATTGCTCTACCCAAAAAGGCACCTGCGTGTGTATGTTCATTGCAGCACTATTCACAATAAAAAACATAGAACCAACCCAGATGCCCATCAAACTGTACTAGATAAAGAAAATGTAGTACATACACATATGGAATATTATACAACCATAAAGAAGAACAAAATCATGGCCTTCACAGTAACATGGACGCAGCTGGAGACCATAATACTAAGTGAACAATCAAGAAACAAAGAACTGAATACTGTATGTTCTCACTCATAATCAGGCTCTGATCACTCATCACATGAGCACAAGGTGGGATCAGCAGATGCTAGACACTGCTACAGGAGGGGGAGAGGGAATAGGGAGGGGACAGTGGCAACACACTGGGTACCAGGTCCACTATCAGGAGAGAGTGCTCCTGACTGACTTTATCTGCAGGCAACTTATTACGTAGTAAATCCTTACTTGTACCCCACAACTCTAAAATAAGAAAA
>NW_007074888.1:8655-14716 GCF_000164805.1 Carlito syrichta
AAGTTCTAAAACCAATAAAGTTGTATAAGTATGGATCAAGCATTAGGAATTTAAATCAGTTTATTAAAAGACTTACAGTATAAGCCTGAGTTTGTTTACTTGTTTGACATAAAAAATTGTATGTATTTACAGAGTGCAACCTGATGTTTTGATATACATATACATTGTTCAATGATTAGCACAATATAGCAAATTAATGTGTATGTGTGTGTGTGCACGTGCGTATATGTGTGTGGTGAGAACACCTAAGATCTACTGTCCTAACAAATTTCAAGTTTATTCTATAATATTAGTAACTATAGTCACCATGTTTTATGTTAGAGCTCCAGGACTTTTTTATCCCGTGTAACTGAAACTTTGTACACTGTGACCAACATCTCCCCATTTCATCCATCTCCATACACTGGCGACAACAATCCTACTCTCTGCTTCTAAAGTTCAACATTTTCAGATTTCATGTGTAATTGAGATCATGCAGTATTTGTTATACTGCATTTCTTTATCCACTCATTCTTCAGACACAGGTTGTTTCCATATCTTGGCTGTTGTGAATTGTGCTGCAGTGAACACAGGCATTCTTTGAGATTCTGATACTTGTTATCCTCTTCAATACATCTATTCTCAGAATTACTGCTTCAATGGGATGCTAAGAACATTCTGCCAGACTGCTGGACTCTCACAAAGGTACTGTTATCTATGAGTGGTTGTCAAAATTGGTGTTTCTGTAGGGGAGGAGAGGGCTGAAAACTCATCTGCCATCTTGCTGACATCATTCCCGAGTTTCAATACCACTGTGACTTCATTCATCAAAGTGGGATTAATTTGACAAACGTTCTGCAAAATAATTGTATTAATCAGAAAATGTAGGCATCTAAAAGAAACTAGAAAACATCCAGTCTATCCCCCACTTTACAAGAGAGTAGCTCAGAGACATTAGGTGACTTACCCAAGATTGCCCAACAAGCCGTAAAAGGAGTGGACTGAGAACCTAGATCTAATTATTGCATTCACTGAAAAATACTAAGCGTTGTGAAAATACCTCTTAATGATAGTGATGTTTTAACTCAAAAGCTTATTGTTCACAAATTGATTCCTGGGCACTGTTCTTGTTACAATTCTAAGTACAAAGGAAAGTAGCATACTGTTCTGGATTTATACAATCAGATCTCAGGGCTGACATTATTATAATTGCTTGGTTCTTGGGTCAACTGGCAGTGCTGGTTGAGATTGACACCATTAAAGTTAAAAGCATGCAAGGAAGCAGGAAGATCTTGGCAAGCACAAACGCATAGGAAGAAAAATCAAATTTGAACCTATCAACCTTGGCAGCTTTACTTCAAGAAAGTACAGAAATGCCACATGAAAATTAAAACTGTGTCCTAATGAATGAGAGGTGCTTTAGATAAGAGGAGCTGAGGGAAGAATAACAAATAGTTGAAACCTTTGTACACCAATCGAATTTTAGAGATACATTTGGGATTCCATGAAATAGATGAGGCATTGGAGTGAGTAATAAGAAGACTAAAGTATGAGAATAATTCTCTTCTTATTCTAGATCCAGACCAATCAGTGTGGTAGCACACAATTTATATTTAAATATAAATTACAAAACTAATTTTGATTTTTAAAAAGCAGACAATAATTCAGTTAAAAACACAACCAAAAGAAAGATTCCTTTGGTTTGCTAAAAATAAATAAATAAATAAATAAATAGGAACAGGATAAAAAACAAAGTTCATACCGGTCATGAGGTTCAAATACTTTTTGAACCTCATGACCGGTATGAACTTTCTTTCTAACGTTGTTCCAAAGATACACAGACAATTCAGCCCAAACCCATTTCCATAGAGACTTCTCCCCAGGAACTGCTCAGAACAATAGACAATACTTCATACCCTCTCTTTCTTTGCCAAGGATCTTAGGTCTGTCTTTATAGCTACTACAGACTATGTCATAAACCCTAGATTCTCCAGAATGGTCTCAACCTCAATTTTTATACCTCATTACCAGGACCATGAGTCCCATAGCTTGGCTAAGAAAATATGATCTCCATCACTTGGCAAAAAAGTGAACCAATAAGACCACCTCAGGGGCTAACAAATCTTAAAGCAAGCCTAGGATTCAGCATTAGAGATATGTTCCTGATTAGTATCATGTGGAAGTCAGTTTCTTTGAAAGAGGATCAGTAGACAGTGAGATGGCACGCTGCTAAAAATGGCATGATGTGAATTGGAATCAAGAGCTCTCTCCCATTCTGAAACCATTGCAATGAACTGGCTTCACCATAACTCAATACCTCTGCTACAGCATAACACTCCTAACACTTTTGTCTGAAATATTTGTATTTCAAAAACATACTCAGGACCATGCACGGTGGCTCACACCCATAATCCCAGCACTTTGAGAGGCTGAGGCAGGAAGATTGCTTGAAACCAAGCATTTGAGATAAGCCTAGGGAACATAGTCAGACCTCATCTTTACTAAAAAGTAAAAAAAAAATTACCAGGCATGGCGGCATTAACCTGTAGTCCCAACAAATTGGGAGGCTGAGACAGGAGGATCACCTGAGCCCAGGAGGTCAGACTACGGTGAACTGTGATTGTGTCACTGCACTCTAGCCTCAGTAGCAGAGTGAGATCTCAAATTAAAAAGGAAAGAAAGGAAGAAAGAAAGAAAAAAGAAGGGGGGGAGGAAGGGAGGGAGAGAGAGAGAAAGAGAAAGAAAGAGAGAGAGAGAGGGAGGAAGGAAAGAAAGAACATTTTCCAGTTGAGGCAGATTGTGCATCCAGAATCACCATCTAAAAAAAATTATAATATTAATAGAGTAATTCAATTTCCCTCTAACTAAATTCTAAGAATTCTAGATTCTTCATTATTACATTTGTTCTACATTTGCTTGCATCTACATTTGTTCTACTTAGGGAAAGAAACATTCATAAATTTTAAATTTATTGTCATTTATTTGCTTTTAAAGGAAATTAGCAGTCAGTTGGAAATATTCAGTTGACTGCTTCCATACGACAAGTTCTTGTTTTCACTAGCAGGAAAGCAAATTCAAGGAAAGCTCTGGGCTATAATTTTCACTCGGCCAGGAAGTAGTGGCAAATGACACAATTCAGGTACTGTTTTGGGAAACTGATATTGAGTCTTTCTTTTTTATTTTTAAATTTTATATGCCTGTCCAAGTATCATACAACATATGAAAAAATGCTTAGGGTTTTTAGTTATCAAAGAAATGCAAATCAAAATTACAATGAATTACCACCTTACACCAGTCAGGTTGGCTATTATAGAAGGCCAAAGAACTACAGGTGTTGGCGAGACTGCAGATAAAATGCTTCTACACTGTTGGTGGGAATGTAATCTAGTTCAACTTTTGTGAAAAGCAGTGTTGCGTTTTCTCCAAGAACTAAAACTTGAGCTACCATATGACCCAGCAATCCCACTTCTGGGAATATACCCAGAGGAACATAAATCACTCTACCAAAAGGACACCTGCACACATATGTCCATTGCAGTACTATTCACAATAGCAAAAACATGGAACCAACCCAGATGTCCATCGAAAGTAGACTGCGTAAAGAAAATGTGGTATAGATACATAATGGAATACTATACAACCATAAAGAACAAAATCATATCCTTTATAGCAACATGGATGCAACAAGGGATCATCATTCTAAGTGAACTCATACAGAAACAAAAACCTGAATACTACCTGTTCTCACTCTTAAATGGTCCCTAAACATTGGCGCATGAGCACAAAGACAGGACTAACAAATACTGCTAAAGGAAGGAGGGAAGAAGGAAGGAGGGATAGGGGCACACAACCAACCTATGGGTACCATGTCCACTACCAGAAGAGAGGGTTCACTAGAAGCCCAAACCTCACCTACACACACTTTGCTTATGTCAGTTTTCTTATGTGGCAAAACCTCACATGTACTTCTCAAGTCTAAAATAAAAATAAAATTTTGCATGCTTGCCTAGCAGGACAAGCACAGATTAATTTGATTTCAACTATGTCAGGAGACCAAGAAGATGTTGTTATCGACTGAATTATGTTCCCTCAAAATTCATATGATGAAGCCCTAACCCCCAATGTGACAGTATTTGGAGACAGGGTTTTTGAAAAGGAAATTAAGATTAAATGAAGTCATAAGGGTAGGGCCTAATCCAACTTAATTACCTTTGAAAAGGTTATTAAGGTTCAATGAAATCATAAGGGTAGGGCCTAGTCCTCATAAGGAGAAGAGACTACAGGAGTGTATATGCACAGAATAAAGGCCAGGTAAGGATGTACTAAGAAGACTCAGGAGAAGCCATACCTAATCCTGTACTTTCAGCCTCCAGAAGAGTGAGAAATCGATTCATGTTGCTTAAGCCACTCAATCCGGAGTACTTTGTGATAGTGCCTCTAGTAGATTAATACAGATGCCAAATATTCAACATAAATTTCCCTTCAAGATTGTGCCTAAAACCTCATCTTAAGTATTCTTCTTTTCAGTTACTTAAAAGAAAAAAAAAACACTAATTCAACAAATAGTGCTGGAAAAATCGGATGTCCACATGCAATGAAGTTGGACCTTACCTAAAATCATATACAAAAATTTATTCAAAATAAAGACTTAAAACTATTAAATTCTTAGAAGAAAACACAGGGTAAAACCTTCATGACATGGGATTTGGCAGCAATTTCTTAGAAATGAAAGAAAAAATACAAACAAAAGAGAAAAGAAAATTGGCCTTTATGAAAATTTTAAAAATTTGTGCATCAAAAGGCATTACAATGACTTCTGGAAAGATGGCAACAGGGCAACCCGGTCTGTGAAAACCTCTGCAAAGGAGAACTGCAGTAGGTCTCAGACTCTCGCCCCGGGGGCTACTGACCCCAACATCGCAGCCTGCTCTTCATACGGAGCTCAGCTGTTGCCACCGCTGGGGCATCACAGTGGTCTGGACAGCCACTACAGTGCAGACGCCGCTGCCGCAGCCGCCACAGCCACCACAGCCACCGCCACCGCCACCGGTAGCACATTGCACCACCTGGGCCGGAGGTGATCCACAACTTCAGTCCTTGAAACCCCTTCAGGGAAGATCTGCTGGGATTGCTGCCACCTCTCCCGCGACCGAGACGTCCTGCCCACCGTAAGTCTCCTGTCGTCTGCCCTGAGGCAGGCAACCATCTTGCCATCTTCAGCCTCTGCCGTCCCTGTCCGGCCCCACCCACTCTAGGGCGAGCAGCTGAGATAGCACCACCTGCTGGCGATTCAAGGTAACAACACCGAAAGGGGAGAGACAAGCTTGATAAAGACATAGGCCAGAGTGGTGAACAGAGGGTGATCTGAACTGTCCTTCACAGCAGACCAGGGGCAACTGACCCTAACTGCAAACTAATTTACCAGCTTGAAAAGAAAACTAGAAATCAGACCTGAAAGGACATTGGACTTAAACAAAATGTCTCAGAGTGTGCTTCATTGATTCTGTTAGTTTAATGACTTAATTCTATTCCTACTGTATTGTTCGTTTTTTTCTTTTTCCTCTTCATTTTCTTCTCTTTTCTTCTCTCTGTAAACCATATCTTTGTATAGAGGAGCAGCACACTAATAAGGTGGTTGGATAGCTGGTATGTTAGCATCACTATATGTTTTATTTTTGTTTGTATGAGAGTTGGTACATCTGTAGCTGTGGAAAACCAGTGGAAGAATATAGTTCTCACACAGACCCCTGGGAGATCAGACAATGAGAAAACAAACTCCGGAACACAAACAATGAAGAGCCCCCAGAATGACTGGTTACATGCAACAAACCCAGACATCAAGACATTAATGGAGAGAATTAAAAAAATTGAGGAGAGACAAGAGGAAAATAGGAAGGCACTGATGTCAGAAATGATAGCAGTAAAGAATACTGTGATGGAAATGAATAAAAAACAGACTAATAAGCATGGAAAGCAGAATCAGTCAAGCAGAAGAAAGAATCTCAGAGCTCGAAGACCAAAACACAGAACTAACCCAAACCATCAAAAGCATAGAAAAGAAGCTCAAAAAGACAGAACAAAA
>NW_007074889.1:0-557 GCF_000164805.1 Carlito syrichta
ACTGCACTCCAGCTTGGGCGACAGAGTGAGACTGTGACTCAAACGAAAAAAAAAGAAGAAAAGAAAAAGGAAAAAAAGGCGGTGGGGAAGTGCTGATATAATGAATGCCTCATTGCCTTAGAATTCCATGGCACCAAAAACAGTTTTTCTTTCATTTCTTTCTTTCTTCTTCTTCTTCTTCTTCTTCTTCTTGGTGTTTTAAAGCAAATTTATTTTTAATATAGTTTATTTTAAAGATGTGGGGTACAATTCAGGATTAGGTGTGCAAGTGAAAAACAACTTTTCAAAAAGTATTTTCTCAAAACATCTTGGGAGTGAAAGGATGTGAAGCATATAGGGACTAAGAGCAAGCTTATTGGGCCAATTTTTTCCCTAAGAAAAAGGAAACTGTGATTTCCTTTTTAAATTTAAATTTAAAAAACATTTGCTGAGAAGTCTAGCAAGGTGGTCACATAGAATTTTTGGTTTTTAAAGTCTGACCAAATTTTTTTTTAATGTATTTTTAAAATCAACCAAAGTTCTTTATTGGACTAATAAGAGTATTACAAAAAAAAAAA
>NW_007074890.1:0-903 GCF_000164805.1 Carlito syrichta
AGCGTGCGCCTGTAATTCCGGCTACTCGGAAGACTGAGGTGGAAGGATCGCCGGAGCCCAGCAGGCAAGGCTGCGGTGGCCGGGAGCGGCCACTGCCCTCCAGTCTGGCAGACAGACTGAGACTCCAACTCAAAAACACAAATCAAAAAAACAAACAAACAAGCAAAACTCCTGCAAGGCGCTCAAAATGCCGCGTTCTGCTTCTCCTTCGTTGCCCAGAGGAGCAGGGAGAAGGGGCAGGGATGGGCAGCTGGGAAGCCCTTTTGGGGGGTCCCTTGGGCCTCCAGAAGCAACCCCGGACCCCAAGGTCCGTGGCTCCCAGCACCCCTCGGCCTTGGTTCTTGCTGCAGGAAAGGAGTGGCTTCTCCCTGATTGAAGTCGGGAATCCTTGCTCACACAGAAATGGAGATTTCCAGCTTGCCAGACTCCCGCCAGGGACGGGAAGCCTCTGGACCTGGGCACCCGTGGCGGGCGTGACTCCGTCGGCCCAGACCTGACTTTGAGGATTGGGGGTTCATCGCAAGGCCCGAATGGTGCAGCCGGGGGCTTCACAGCCCCTCTCATCTGATCCTGGGGCTGCTGGCTCCATCAGTGAGGAGACCAAGCCTGGCTTTCTTTTTTTTTTCCTCGTAGAGATGAAGTCTCCTTATGTTGCTCAGGCTGGTCTCGAACTCCTGGACTCAGGGATCCTCCTGCCTCAGCCTCCCTAAGTGCTGGGATGACAGGCGTAGGCCTGGCATCTGGCCAACCCTCCCCTTTCTGAGTGACACCAGTCATTGGGTTTCGGGCTCCCTGACCCAGTATGACCACCTCTTAACCCGGTTTCATCTGCAAAATCTCCTTTCTCTCTCTTTTTTTTTTTTTGAGTTGGAGTCTCACTCTGTCGCCCAGACTGGAGGGCAG
>NW_007074890.1:2071-3012 GCF_000164805.1 Carlito syrichta
GATCGCCGGAGCCCAGCAGGTCGAGGCTGTGGTGGCCGTGAGCGTGCCACTGCCCTCTAGCCTGGGCGACGGAGTGGGACTCCAACTCAAAAAAAAAAAGAGAGACCGCCCTTCCTAGGGGCCAGGCACTATGCCAAATGCATGGCATACTGGTCTCCTGAAATCCGACTTGGTGGGTGATATCCTGAGACTGTTTTACAGACAAAGAAACTGAGGACCCACGTTGTCCAGCTGGGCTGGGACTCTGGGCTGTGCAGCCGTTCCTTGCTTCCGGCTTCTGGGGCTGGAGTCTTGCGACTTCTCCAGCTCCAGGCCGAGAGGGTCTGGCCCTGCGGCAGGGAGGAGCTCACCCCTGCCCTCTCACAGCCCTGGGGTCCCGCCCCCTGGAGCCAGGCCCGGCAGCCTGCCCGCCGCCTGGGCTCCTGTCTTTAGAATGTCCCCTGCCCTCTGACCTCCCTCCTGTCAGCAGGGCAGCCTTGGATCCTCCCTCTGCCTTCCTCTAAAGCTCTGTCACTCAGAGCCTCTGAGTTCAGCCACTGCCTGAACCCAACCCGTTCTTGCCGTCCCGCTCCAGGGTCCCTCAGTGGGATGGGAGCCTGAGGACAAGCTCCCAGAGCTCGGATCCTGGCAGGGTGTGTCCCCAGGCCCCAGTCCCCAGGGCGTTCGGGAGTCATTCCGACTCTCATGGACAGAGGAGGATAACCTTAATATATAAAGGGCTGTTAAAAATCAACAAGAAGCCGGGCTCGGTGGCTCAGCCTGTTATCCCACACCTTTGGGAGGCTGAGGTGAGTGGATTGCCTGAGCCCGCGGGTTCGAGATCCGCCTGGGCAGCGAGACCTCATCTCTACAATAAATCAAAAAATCAGCCGGGCGTGATAGCGCATGCCTGTAATTCCGGCTACTCGGAAGGCTGAGGTGGAAGATCGCCGGAGCCCAGC
>NW_007074891.1:0-998 GCF_000164805.1 Carlito syrichta
AAAAAAAAAAAAAGACATATACATACAGACATATACATGTATTTTTTTTGAGTCAGGATCTCACTTTGTCACCCAGGTTGAAGTGCACTGGCATGCTCATGGCCACCACAGACTCAACTTACTGGGCTCAGGTGATCCTTCTGCCTCAATCTCCCAAGTAGCTAGAACCACCATGCTGTTCGCACTAGTCTTGAACCCCTGAGCTCAGGCAATCCTTTCGCCTCCGCCTCCCAAAGTGCTGGGATTACAGGCTTGAGCCACCATGCCTGGCCAATTATTTGCTGTTTTCCTGAAATTCCAGTTTAACTTGGTGTCCAATAGTCAATCTGGGAATCACAACACAATCATTCTCTAAGTGGACAGGGACAGGGGCGGGAAGAGGCCTTTTTTAGTCTCATTGTTTTGTTTTTGTATTTTTGGTAAAAGCTAATATGTAAGAGGTAAAACGTCAAAACTACTTACTGCTCAAAAGCGAACGGCAACGTGTAGGGCAATAAACACAATACAATTTATACATAAAACCCAAGACAAACATTTTTAGCAGGTATATCCACACATATGCAAACATGCAGAGAAATTCTGGAAGGACACATGTTAAGCCATAATCCTGGGAGAGGGAATAAGAGATGTTTCATGTTGACACGTGTTCAGACCACCTGGGCTTTTTTCAGGGGGTGGGATGGTGGGGTCAGGGTCTGCTCTGTCACCCAGGCTGGAGTGCAGTGGCACAATCACGGCTCACTGCAGCCTCAACCTCCTTGGCTCAGCTGATCCTCCTGCCTTGGCCCCCCAAGTAGCTGGGACTCCACGCACAAACCACCACACTGGGTGAATTTTTAAATTTTTTGGTAGATGTGGGGTCTCACTACGTTGCCTAGTCTCGTCTTACCTGAGTTTTTTATGCTCCTTCAGTCATTGCAAAGTAAATGAAGGACCATGGAACCAAGGCCCCGGGCCCTCCATACAACCCCGGCATCTGGCGCCCAGGGACCTCCGTG
>NW_007074892.1:0-865 GCF_000164805.1 Carlito syrichta
CTGCTGGGCTCAGGTGATCCTTCTGCCTCAGCCTTCCAAGGAGCTGGAACCACAGGCATGTGCCACCATGCCTGGCTGATTTTTTGATTTATTGTAGAGACCAGGTCTTGCCATGTTGTCCAGGCTGGTCTCAAACCCTGGGGCTCAGGTAATCCTCTTACCTCAGCCTCCCAAAGTGCTGGGATTATAGGTGTAAGCCATGACGCCCGGCCCACTTGACATTTTCTGTTTGTTGTTCTTTTCACCTTCTGTATGTGTGAGAATTTTGAATCAGGTGTGGAGGATTAGTGAGTCACTCTACTATAAAATAAAATTAGTACATGAGTGTGTGGGATGGCCTCTGTGTTATCTCACTGATGACCTCCCAGGATAACATGTGCCACTCTGGTCTCCTGATTTTTTTTTTTAAACCTATTGTTGACCCTTCTGTCAGTTGCTCAAAATCAGAGTGCTGTGACACGCCATTTAACTGTCCCCAGAGGACCGGCCAGCGTCAACCAGCCAGAGGGCTCCCTTTCTGGGAGTGACTCTAGGCTAAGGAAGGACTGGTTTGGAAACATGCTTCTCCAGGAGTTGCCGCAGGGAATAGAGAACATGGTGAGCTGTGCCTTGTTTCTTGCAGCTTCTGCCTGGCAGCAAGGCCTTTCTGCTGGTGCCCGTCATCTTGCCATGGGTGAGAGGGGGCTGACATTGGTGAACGCTGTGCGAGCAACATGGTCGCAGTAACACTCGTCTCACCTCTCTGTTGAACTAAACTTACGGCACTTTCAGATGTCATGGTAATCCTCATGACAAAATCAGGCAGGGTGGTGTTGGGAGCCGGCCGTGGAGGCCTGCCTGAGCGTTAGGGATCCAGGTGGGCTGC
>NW_007074893.1:0-980 GCF_000164805.1 Carlito syrichta
TGCTAGTCAAGTCAGATGGCTATCCCTCTGGCTAACTAGTTATTTCAGTTACTTAAATCAGCTGGCTAGCTACAAAGCTAGCTATATAAGTCAGCTAGTGATATCAGCTGGATAGCTAGTTAAGTCAGCTAGTTAAGCCAGCTGGCTAGCTAGATAGCTAGCTAGGGAGCTAGATAATTGAGCCAGGTAGTTAAGCCAGCTGGCTAGCTAGGTAGCTAGTTGGTTAATTCAGCTAGTTAAGTCAGTTTGCTAGCTAGTTACATCAGCAATTTAACTCAGCTGGATAGCCAGCTGGCTAGCTGTGTACCTAGATAATTAAGACAACTGGCTAGAAAGTTAGCTAGTTAGTTAGGTAACTTTGTTAAGTCAGCTCACTAGCAAGCTGGAGAGCTAGGTAGCTAGGTAGTTTAGTCAGTTGGCAAGAGAGCAGGTTACATAGGTAGCTAGCTAATTAATTCAGCTGGCTATCCAGCTGGCTAGCTAGGTAACTAGGCAGTTAAGTCAGCCTGTTAGACAGCTGTCTATTGATTAAGTCAACTAGTTAAGTCAGATGGCTCGCCAACTTGCTGGCTAGGTAGTACACTAGTTAAGTCACCTGGCTAGCCAGCAGGCTAGCTAATTAAGTCAACAAGATAATTCAATTGGCTTCCCAGCTGGTTGGCTTTGTAGCTAGCTAGTTAAGTCAGCTGGCTAGTTAACTGGGTAGCTGAATTAACAAGCTTGGTATCTAGCTATCCAGCTGGCTATGCAACTGACTTAACTAGATGACTTAATCAACTAGCAGGCTGGCACAACTACCTGACTTAACTAGTTAGCCAGCTGGCTACTCAGTTGACTTAGCTAGCTCTCTACATAGCTAGCTAGCTTGCAGGTCAGCATACTTCAATAGCTGACTTAATTAGTTAGCCAGCTGGCAAGCCAACTGACTTAAGAAGCTTGCTACCTAGCTAGCCAGCTGGCTAGACAGCTGACTTAACTAG
>NW_007074894.1:0-1226 GCF_000164805.1 Carlito syrichta
CAGGCCTGGGTCCGGTTTTGCTCTTCCGTTTCCTTTCCTTGGAGTCGGGGTCTGGCTCTGTGGGCCCGCCTGGAGCCTCCCCAAGCTCCCCGCAGCCTCGGCCTCCCGGCCTCGAGCCAGCCTCCCGCCTCGGCCTCCCCAGGAGCGGGAATGACCCTGCCCAGCCTCATTCTATTATCTATTATTATTATTGTTGTTGTTATTATTATTATTATTATTATTTGGAGAGACGGGGTCTGGCTATGTGGCCCCGCCGGGTCTCGAACTTCCGGTCTCCGGCGAGCCTCCCGCCTCGGCCTCCCCAGGAGCGGGAATGACCCCGCCCAGCCTCATTCTGTTGTTTATTATTATTATTGCTGTTGTTGTTGTTAGGATTATTATTATTATTATTTGTACAGTCGGGGTCGGGCGATGTGGGCCCGGCGGGTCTCGAACCCCCGGCCTCGAGCGAGCCTCCCGCCTCGGCCTCCCGAAGTGCCAGAAGGCGCCGCCTGGGCCCGATGTTTTCCCTCCTTCCTTCTCCCGGAGTCGGGGTCTTGCTGTGCGGGCCCGCCGGGAGCTCCGGAGCCGCCGACCTCGAAAACTGGAAAAAGAAAAAAACGGGGGGGGGGGGCGCGGGTCGAGGCCTGCTGGGACCTGAGCCAACGCGGAGACGAATGAATGAATGAGAAAACGAATGAATGAGCGAACGAATGAATGAACGAACGAATGAATGAACGAACGAATGAATGAATGAGCGAACGAATGAATGAGCGAACGAATGAATGAACGAACGAATGAATGAACGAACGACTGAATGAACGAACGACTGAATGAGCGAACGACTCAATGACCGAACGAATGACTGAATGAATGAACGAACGAATGAATGAGCGAACGAATGAATGAACGAATAATAACAACGATGGTCGCTGGAGTCCAGGAGTTCGAGACCCGCCCGGCCCACACAGCCAGACCCCGTCTGTGCAAATAACAAGAACAGTAGTCATAATAATAATAATAATAGTAATAATCACGGCAGTCCGGGAGTTCGAGACCCGCCTGGCCCACATAGCGAGACCCTGTCTCTACAAATAATACTAATGATAACAATAATAATAATAATAACGACGATGGTCGCTGGAGTCCAGGAGTTCGAGACCCGCCCGGCCCACACGGCCAGACCCCGTCTGTACAAATAACAAGAACAGTCATAATACTGATAGTAATAATAATAACACCCCAGG
>NW_007074894.1:2535-3995 GCF_000164805.1 Carlito syrichta
TATGGGATATGGGGGATTTTTATGGGATATTAAGGGGGTTCTTACAGCAGATTTGGGACTCTTACAAGAGACTGGGGGGTTCTTATCGGGTCTTGGGGGGCTCTTTGGGGGTCTTTCGGGGTTCTTGTGGGATATTGGGGGATTTTTATAGGATATTGGGGGGTTCTTACCGGATATTGGGGGATTCCTGTAGGATATTGGGGATTTTATGGGATATTGAGGGGGCTTTCATAGGAGATTTGGGATTCTTACCAGAGACTGGGGGGTTCTTATAGGGCATGGGGGGATTTTTATAGGATATTAAGCAGGTTCTTCTACGATATTGGGCGGTTCTTATAGGACATTGGGGGAGTCTTATACGATATTGGGAGTTTCTTATGGGATATTAAGGGGGTTCTTATAGGATATTGGGGGAATCTGATAGGATATTGGGGGAATTTTATAGGATATTTGGGGGAATGTGATAGGATATAAGGGGGTTGTCACAGGATATTGGAGGGTTCTTGTAGGATATTGAGTGGGTTGTTATAGGATTGGGGGAATCTTATAGGATATTGGGGGAATCTCATAGGATATTGGGGGAATCTCATAGGATATTGGGGGAATCTTATAGGATATTGGGGGAATCTCATAGGATATTGGGGGAATCTCATAGGATATTGGGCGAATCTCATAGGATATTGGGGGAATCTTATAGGATATTGGGGGAATCTCGTAGGATATTGGGGGAATCTCATAGGATATTGGGGGAATCTCATAGGATATTGGGGGAATCTCACAGGATATTAGGGGGACTCTTATGGGACATGGGGGTTTTCTTTCGGGCTCTTATAGGGGATTGGAGCGTTCTTGGAGGATATTGGGGGGTTTCTTGCAGGGCGTCCGCAGGGGATTCTGAGCGGAGCCAAGGGACGGGTCCCAATCGGCCCTTTCGGCCTCGGGGCCTCCCGGTCCGGGGTGTCTCCTCCTCCCACGGCGAATCGCTGGGGACAGGCCGAGCACGCCCGGCGAATGGACGGCGTGTAGAGACGGGGTCTCGCTAGTTGGGCCCGGCGGGTCTCGCACCCCCGGCCTCCCGCGAGCCTCCCGCCTCGGCCTCCCAAGGAGCGGGGATGACAGGCTTCACTACACCCACGTCCATATTATTATTATTATTATTATTATTATTCATGGAGAGCTGGGGTCTGGCTATGTGGGCCCGGCGGGTCTCGAACTCATGGCCTCCCGCGAGCCTCCCGCCTCGGCCTCCCAAGGAGCTGGGGTGACAGGCTTCACTACACCCACGTCCATATTATTATTATTATTATTATCATTATTATTCATGGAGAGCTGGGGTCTGGCTATGTGGGCCCGGCGGGTCTCGAACTCATGGCCTCCCAAAGGGCTGGGACGACCGGTAGGAGCCAATGCACCTGCCCCATTGATTACGATTCATTGTTTCAAATGGTCTATTTTTTTTT
>NW_007074895.1:0-552 GCF_000164805.1 Carlito syrichta
ATCCAGGAGTCCTTGGAGAAATGGCTGATTCTGGGCCAGAGCCAGAAAACTACAAGGTAAACCTGGAACATCTTGTTATGCCCCCCCAAAAAAAGGCTCAAAAAGTAATGTGGACATGACCAAAGAACACAGGAGGCATTTTGAACAGGAGTCCGACTGGCAAAATTGGGCACAACTGTGCATTGAAATGAATGATGACCATAATGGACTATACTGAATAAAATAAGAATCCATGACATCCATACTGATGATAAATGCATGCATAAAAACATGCAACGGGAAAAAGGGAAACTTCTTTTCTTTGAGTTGGAGTCTCTGTTGCCCAGGCTGGAGCACAGTGGCACGCTCCCGGCCACCGCAACCTCAATCTGCTGGGCTCAGGCGATCCTTCCACCTCAGTCTTCCAAGTAGCTGGAGGTACAGGCGTGCACCACCATGCCCGGCTAATTTTTCTTAATTTATTGTGCGCTGAGGTCTCACCAAGTTATCCAAGCTGGTCTCGAACCCCTGGGCTCAGGCAATCCTCTCACCTCGGCCTCCCAGAGTGCTGGG
>NW_007074896.1:0-732 GCF_000164805.1 Carlito syrichta
CCATCTCAAAATCCAGCCCGGCACCCCATGGTCACACCAGACCCACGGCGGCGGGCGTGAATTGCACCCGTCCTGGACGGCCCTGGAAGCAGCACCCATGGTAGGGACGCTTGCCGTCTGGGCGGAGCCGGCGGGCCTGGTGGCACTGGTGACGCGTGCCTCTTTGCCACTGGCTTGTCCACAAGTGTCTGGTATGTTTATTTTCCTGCCGTCACCCCAGCTGTTTGCGAGTCTCGGGGTCTTCATGTAGCGCCCGTTGCTGAAGAGACATCTCCTGCGGGTGTTCGGAAAGTCTGAAGCTGTGCCGGCGCCAACCTGAGGTCTAGTTTTGGTCTAGAGTTGCCAATGTCGTCTGCCCAGTTAAACTGGAACTTCCGATGGCAGAAAGTGAGCACGCCCCAAATACTGCACAGTATGCCCTTAAACGCGGAATGGCGATTCCTGGTTGCTCTGGAATCCTGTGCCGCTGCTCGTCCCGTGTCTGAATTTGCTCGAGCGGGAAACAGCCTCTTCATGTCAGCGTCAGGGGCTTGGGAGCAGAGGCGGGGACAGCCTTGTCCTTGTGATGTCGCGTCACGTCGTGTGCTCTGTGCTGCTCCGTGGCAGGGCACCCCTTTCGGCGGGGGCACTGGCGGTGCCCCCGGCAGGCCCGACTTCGCAGCATCTCCGTCTGGGCTGGCTGTGGGTGGACTTGAAGGCTGAGTTGCCGGGGCAGCGTCATCCTGCTGGAGG
>NW_007074897.1:0-585 GCF_000164805.1 Carlito syrichta
AGATAGGTAGCCAGCTAGTTAAGTCAGCTGGCTAGCCAGCTGACTAGCTGGTTAATTCAGCTAGTTAAGTCAGCTGGAAACCAGCTGGCTAGCTAGTAAAGTCAGCTGGTTGAGTCAGTTCGCTATCCAGCTGGTTAGTTAAAAAGCTAGATAGCTGGGTTCGGTGTATCAGCCTGTAATCCCGCCTTGGGAGACTGAGGTGAGTGTATTGCCTGAGCCCGTGTGTTTGAGACCCACCTGCCAGAAGCAGCCACTGCACTCCAGTCTGGGCGACAGAGAGAGATTCCAACTCAAAAAATAAAATAAAATAAAATAAAAAGCTAGTCAAGGCAGTTGGCTATCCATCAGGCTAGCTAGTTATTTCAGCTAGTTAAGTCAGCTGACTAGCTAGGAAGCTAGCAGTATAAGTCAGCTAGTTATGTCAGCTAGCTAGCTAGTTAAATCAGCAAGTTAAGTCAGCTGGCTAGCTAGATAGCTAGCTAGGTAGCTAGCTAGTTAGGACATCTGACTAGCTAGGTAGCTAGCTGGTTAAGTCAGTCAGTTAGGTCAGATTTCTAGATAGTTAAGTCAGAGAGCTTAGTCAGC
>NW_007074898.1:0-548 GCF_000164805.1 Carlito syrichta
GCGGGTCTCGAACCCGCGGGCTCAGGCGATCCACTCACCTCAACCTCCCAAAGGCGCGGGTTTAACTGTTTATTTGCCTCCCCCCATGTTTCTAAATTAAGCTTGTGTTGCACTTCCTTAATTTTCATTATCTGTTGTCTATACTATTTAATTCTTTCCTCCTTGCCATCCTTCCTCCATGTGGCTCCTCCCTTTTTCCTCATCCTATAATATTTGGGTTAATCAAAAGCCTTGTTATTTGCATAATTATACTAATATAGTCACAGCTGAAACATGTAGCTAGCTATTACTTTCGTCTTCCCTCAAAACTTTTTCCCTCTGGAGTTAATAATTGTCTTGTCTTCCATTGCTTATTTTTTTTCTGTGTTCCTCTCTGAGATTGAAGGTAAACTCTCGACCATTTATATTAATCTCATCTCAAGGGATCTGGTTAGATCAGTTATTCTCCTAATTTCATCTTCCTAAGAAAGTCTCTCCTGAGGCCTCTCGGACCTGCTCCAATATAGAGCTCCCGACCCTGCGGCGTCATCCTGAGGCCTCCTGCCACC
>NW_007074899.1:0-608 GCF_000164805.1 Carlito syrichta
AGACCCTTTCCCTTTTTCCTTGTAACCGCCACTTTAATAAATCTCTTGGTCCTGGCCGGGAGTGGAGTCATTACTGGCGCCAAACTTCTTACACTGGTGCGGTGACTCAGATCAGGTGCTCTCCTGCCCTTGTGTGGGTCTATCCCATTAGGCGGGATCCCCGACCCGGCACCAGTGGCCACTCTAGCCCTTCTGGACCTTCGTCACCATTTTGAACGTCTGACCTGCATCCACCAGTGATCATTGGATAGGTGAGTTCCCCAGACACGGAAGCCTGAAACTTGCCCGGGATCACTGGGGGGAACTGGCCATTGATCGTCCGGCAGCCCCTCCAGCCTCAGGGTGAGGGGGAACACACCCTGCCTCGGCCTTCACGGCCACAACGGACCCTGAAGTCTTCCTTTTCTCCCTTTCTCTTGCCAAGCTACAGCTAAAGTTTCTTTCCTCCTCCTTATCTCTCTCACTCCTTCCCAAGGCTGCCGAGCTGCAGCGGGCCCCAGGGGTCCCACGTCTGCTAGCCCATAGCGGATCTCGCCTAACTCCCTCCACCCCAAGGAATCCCCTGTCGGGCCGCAGCCAACCCCAGGGGTCCCACGTCTGCTGGCCCA
>NW_007074900.1:0-543 GCF_000164805.1 Carlito syrichta
AAAAAAAATCTATTTCATTTCATAAGTCACCACCCACCCCAGATTCTAGTCTCCAGGCTTGAAGACATCAAGGAACAGCAAATGATGCCAAGAAACTCCTCAGCCTGCCTGCCTTCCCCTGCTCCTACAGCATTCTGTCAATAGACACACACAACCCTGTGGAAACCCAAAGCTACAGCTGTAGAAATGAAGGTCAGGGGCTCGAGTCTCACTGAAGCATCACTTCATTTTTGCTAAACCGAGAAAGAAAAAAGTAGAGAGTTAGGTTCACCAGAAAACTTTAAAATTCTCATTTAACCCTGCATCAAGTCCCCTTGTGCTAAAGATCCCACGAAATGGTAGCCTCCAAATCATGTGCCCTCCCTAAAGAAAGATTAAATGAGGAAACTACAGCAAATGTCATTCAGTGTAAAATAAATTCCTAATGTTAGGAATCGTTAGTTGATTCAGTCAAGGGACAGCTTCTAAAAGCAACAAAGAATCACTCAGCCCTGGGCCTCAACATCACCCACCAGAAGCAAATTAATTAACCACCACCATGAG
>NW_007074901.1:0-543 GCF_000164805.1 Carlito syrichta
CAGCAGGTCGAGGCTGCGGTGGCCGGGAGTGGCCACTGCCCTGCAGTCTGGGCGACAGAGTGACTCCAACTCAAAAAAATAAATAAATAAATAAAATAAAAGTTTTTTTAAATTGACAAAATAATTGTACATACGTATGGGGTGCATAGTGATGTTTCAGTGTATATAATGTACAGAGATCAGATCAGGGTAACTAGTGTATCCACGATTGCTGGAGAAGGGGAGACTCAAGAGAACAGTTTTTTGGACTTGAGTTTTTGAAAATATACATTTAATAGAAAAAAGATGCCAAAACAAAGCCAGGCATGGTGGCTCACGCCTGTAATTCTAGCACTTTGGGAGGTTGAGATGAGAGGATCTCTTGAGACCAGGAGTTCGAGACCAGACTGGGCAACAAAGTGAGACTTCATCACCACAAAAAATTTTTTAAAAATTAGCTGGGCATGATGGCACATGCCTGTAATCCCAGCTACTCAGGAGGCTGAGGCAGGAGGATTGCCCGAGCCCAGGAGATCGAGGCTGTGGTGAGATGTGATTGTGTCA
>NW_007074902.1:0-542 GCF_000164805.1 Carlito syrichta
TGGTTGAAGCTACAGTGAGCCATGATCTTGCCACTGCACTCCAGCCAGGGTTTCAGAGTGAGACTCCAAATGTAAACAAACAAACATTGGAAGGCAGTCCTTTTAAGAAAAAAATTACATTATTATAAAATATTTGCTGTGAAAATAATTATTTAGAATAAGAAAAGAAATCATAATATACTACATTTTAAAAATAGACAATATTTCAAACATCACAACATGCAGAAAAATAGAATAATATTGGTGCTAACTTTTCTAAATTTTTTATTCCATACTTTTTTATTGCTTCTGCATATACCCATAATTTTTAATGTTATTTTCCTTATAGACAAATAGAAGAATAATTAAGTATTTTCTAGCACACTGATCAAAATTCACTTTCTATTATTGATGGTAAGATGCATAATACATACAATTTCACCCAGAGAAACATTTCCTATTTGCAGTACAAGAATAGGGTTGCTTTCTACAAATGCAGGAATTATGATTAATTATATTTTGCAGAATTTCCACTTAAAAGCAAAAAAAAAAAAAAAAAAAAA
>NW_007074903.1:0-836 GCF_000164805.1 Carlito syrichta
TGAGGCGGCCAAGCCTCCACCTCCTCCTCCGAGCTGGCCGAGCCTCCACCTCCTCCGAGGCGGCTGAGCCTCCACCTCCTCCTCCAGCCTCCGCCTCCTCCTCCGAGGCGGCCGAGCCTCTGCCTCCTCCGAGGCAGCTGAGTAGTCACTTCCTCCAAGGCAGCTGCCACAGAGGCGGCCATTACACATTGCACCACCTGTGCCAGTGGCCCAGCCGCCACTGCTGCCACTGTTGTTGCTGTTGCTGCTGCTGCCGCCAAGGCAAGCATTCCACATTACACCATCAGTGCCTGAGAGTTGGGCAAGTAGCTGAGATAAAGACCATCTGGAGCGAGGGATAACACCACCTGCTGGAGATTCAAGCCTACCACCAGCAAGCACTGGTCCGAGACCTGGGGTCTCTTGGTCCCACACAGGGCCCGATACTGTGGCCCCCTGCTGCTGCTGTTACATTGCATGCGTGGGAGTCTTGGGTCTCAGCAAGCTCCCTGGCTACATTGTCTCATTGTCACCAAGCCGCTGGTCACTCAGGGAGGCTGTGGACACCCGCCCCTGAGAGACACCGGTCCCATTCCTGGTTGAAGTACCCTGTGGGGGTCCCAGAGCCACTCTCAACCACTCACCGCATGCCCATAGGAGCTTTGGAGCTCTGGAGCCCCGGGCCCACCCTGGCTGAGGCACTCAGTCCGTGACCTCAAGCTTGGGGACCCAGACAAGCGGAGAGAAAGGGATCTGTGAAAGAAAACCTGCCTCCGCCTTTCTCCAGGCAGAGATTTCCATTGCCCTGCCCACCTATCAACAAACTCCACCTTGGTTCCTAAGGTAATGTTGCTAAA
>NW_007074904.1:0-642 GCF_000164805.1 Carlito syrichta
TGGAGAGCATGGTGGTGTGCACCTGTAGTTCCAGTTACTTGGAAGGTTGAGAAGAAGGATGGCCCGAGCCCAGCAGGTGACGCTGGGGTGGCCGTGAGTGTGCCACTCAACTCCAGCCTGGGGATGGAGTGAGACTCCAGCTCAATAAATAAAGAAAGAAATAATTTTCAAAATTCTTCATTTGTATATGTTTGTTAGTTTAAGAATGCCATATAAGTGGAAGCAGACAGTAGGTATCCTTCTGGGATTCATTTCTTTCCTTATCATAATTCTCTGGAGAGTCACCGGGGTCGTTGTGTGTGTCAATATTTCATTCCTTTTTCTGTCAAATAGTGCTCAGTCATACGGATGTACCAACATATGCTTGAACTTAATCCTACCAAAGGAGTTTCCAGTTTGAGCTTCTATCAAAACGCTGCTATACACATCCAGGTACAGGTTTTTGTGTAAACACAGGACTTCCTTTGGGATAGACGCCCGGGAGTGCCATTTTTGGGGTGTACAGTTGCACATTTGAAATGATGCAGCCAAACAGTATTCCAGATTTTGTTATTACTATTTTTATTTTTTTGAGTTGGAGTCTTACACCATCACCCAGACTGGAGTGCAGTGGCCGCTCCCGGCCAGTGCAGCCTCGACCTG
>NW_007074905.1:0-822 GCF_000164805.1 Carlito syrichta
AAAAAAAAAAAAAAAAAATTGCACAAACCCTCCCGTGAGGGTCAAGCAAGCATTCTAAAGCCAATGGGTTATCCATGACAACATTAGCAAGAGAATCGAATGATTTACACAAGGCCTTCATGGCATAGGCTAAGGCATCAGATGTAGACAGAGAAAGGGTGAAGGACCTGCGGCATCTGCGTGTCTGTTTGCTCCGTACTCTGGTCAAGACTATAGACCAGTTTGAGTACGATGACTGTGACAATTGTGATGCACACCTATAGATGAAAGGCAACCGAGAGATGGTATATGACCACATCAGTTCTTCTTGTGATGAAATCATGGCAACGATGAGTCCAGAGGATGGACCACCCCGTGGTGGTGCGTCGGTAACTTTAAGCCAGGTGTGTACACAGTGTCAGTCCCTGGTCGTCTGCCTCAAGGAATCCTGCAGGAGCTGAAAACTCCAGGCGCGGCCTGCAAGTCCAGAGACACAGCTATAAAGACCTCCTAGCAAGGTGCAGGGCCGCCAGCGTCTTTACTCTCCACTTCCTGCCTCTACTTTTTTTTTTTTTTGAGGTGGAGTCTCACTCTGTCGCCCAGACTGGAGTGCAGTGGCACGCTCTCGGCCACCGCAGACTCGACCTGCTGGGCTCCGGCGATCCTTCCGCCTCAGCCTTCCAAGTAGCTGGAACTACAGGCATGCGCTACCACGCCCAGCTAGTTTTTGCTTTATTGTAGAGATGAGGTCTTGCCTGCCCAGGTGGATCTCGAACCCGCAGGCTCAGGCAATCCACTCACCTCAGCCTCCCAAAGGCGCAGGATGACAGGCTGAGCCACCGA
>NW_007074905.1:999-4909 GCF_000164805.1 Carlito syrichta
GAATAAACACAGAAACATGTAGCTGGTTCAGGATCAGCAGTTGGCCTCATGGCAATCACTCACCCAGGGCAGGAAAGGAGTTGATAGTAGTTAAAGGTATTTCCTTTTGAAAGGCAAGTTGCAACTTTAAAGACCCGCCTGGGAGCCAGGCAGGTTTTGTTTGGGAAAGGCCAAATAACCCAAAGACTAGCCATTTAATGGAGATGCAAAAAGAGTGGCTAACTCACAGACTTATCCAAAAATCCCCCTTCTGAAGTTGATGGTTTACAAACCTGCAGTTCCTGAAAACCATTTGTTCTTTGAAAAATCTAATTTTGCTGAGTACAACCTTGTAAGATTCCAAAGGAAGTATGTAATCTCTCAACAAGACTCCCTCCCTTACCTAGATGAGGGTAGAAGACCCCACGTCTCCTGTTCTGGGGTGCTCAAGCTCGATTTGAATACAAGAAATTCTCGGCCCGCTGTGCTAGCCAGCATAATAAAGTGTCACTTCCTATAATAGTCTCGGTGTCACGATCCCTCTATTTTTCCTGCTACACCTCCAGCTCTGAGACTCGGCCGGCCCTGGACGACTGTGGGGGTGGGAGGAATTTGGATTGCTGGATGAACACAGACTGCATTGAGGGGAGAGGAAGATGCTGATTTTCCTGCCCATGACCCAGGGCTGTTCTGTGCCCACCGGTGGGACTCTAGGTTCAATGCCAATAAATAGGAACCTCCAGGACATTCTTGAGGCCATGACATATAAAAATATGTAAATAAAGCCGGGCTCGGTGGCTCAGTCTGTAATCCCGCGTCTTTGGGAGGCTGAGGTGAGTGGATTGCCTGAGCCCACGGGTTCGAGACCCGCCTGGGCAGCAAGACCTCATCTCTACAATAAATCAAAAAATTAGCCAGGTGTGGTAGCGCCTGTAATTCTGGCTACTCAGAAGGCTGAGGCGGAAGGATCGCCGGAGCCCAGCAGGTCGAGGCTGCGGTGGCCGGGAGCGGCCACTGCACTCCAGTCTGGGCGACGGAGTGAGACTCCAACTCAAAAAAAAAAAAATAAGTAAATAAATAAAACTGCAGGGGTATTTCTCATGATCTAGGACTCCTCCCGCGGTGCTCAAAGTCCAGCTGTGACTCCAATTCCTGCTCATATTATTCTCATCATTCGCTTAGGTCTGGGTTCCATGGTGTGATAAATGGTCACACGCAGTCCTTTATAACTGAGGGTCTTCAGAGTGCACTGACCCAACAACTGAACATTATGTGTACAAGGAGTAGTTCATACTCTTCCAGTCGGGGTAATAATAGGGTCAGGAATTTTCCTTTGGATTGCATAAGAATAACACTGCTGTGGTGGCGCATACCCTTTGGCGGGTTTCTTCATCTAGGACGACACTTAAGGCAGGTCCACACTGTGGGTTCTCCCTGGTGAAAGGGAGACAGGGGTCCCCCTCAAAAGAGAGGGTTCAGCCGGGTGCGGCGGCTCATGCCCGTAATCCCAGCACTTTGGGAGGCAGAGGTGAGAGGATTGCCTGAGCCCAGGGGTTTGAGAACAGCCCGGGCAACTTGGTGAGACCTTGACTCTACAACAAATCAAAAAATTAGCTGGGCATGGTGGTGCACACCTGTAGTTCCAGTTTCTTGGAATGTTGAAGCAGAAGGATCACCTGAACCCAGCAAGTGGAGACTACAGTGTCTGTGAGTGTGTCACCTCACTCTAGCCTGGGTGACAGAGTGAGACTCTCATGAAAGAAAGAGAGAAAGAAAGAGAGACGGAGGGAGAGAGGGAGGGAGGAAGGAAGGAAGAAAAAGAGAGAGAGAGTTCACTTTTCTTTGTGAGAGGCGAGTTTTTTTGTGTGATTTGCTATCCGAGTCATGCATTTTCCTCAACTGATCTCATCCTGGCCTGGACACCAGAAGATTAAATTGTACTGACAAGTAGAGAAATCAAATGAGGCTGCTGCCTCCACTGAACTTTTAGGTGGTGAGGGATCACATTTTGTACAAGGGCTACAAGGCCTTTGATTACTGGTACAATTTACATGATAAACTCCTATTCCTATGGTTTCTGTTAGGTACCAGATTCTCGCAGGGGCCTCCAAAAATGCTAGGTTAAAAATCCCCAAAAAAAGCTGGGCTCGGTGGCTCAGCCTATAATCCCGCGCCTTTGGGAGGCTGAGGTGAGTGGATTGCCTGAGCCCGCAGGTTCGAGACCCGCCTGGGCAACTTGGCGAGACCTCGTCTCTACAATAAATCAAAAATTAGCCGGGCGTGGTAGCGCACGCCTGTAGTTCCAGCTACTTGGAAGGCTGAGGCGGAAGGATCGCCAGAGCCCAGCAGGTCGAGGCTGCGGTGGCCGGGAGCGGCCACTGCACTCCAGTCTGGGCGACAGAGTGAGACTCCAACTCCAACTCCAAAAAAAAAAAAAAAGCTGCTCTTTGGAGATATTGAATCCATTTTGGTTCTTTCTGTTCCATTAAAAGCAGCCCTGAGATTTTAATGAGGGAAAGGCTGAGTGTGTCAAGAAGCCTCAAAGGAAATGAACTCTTCCATCTGATCAGGCCTCCCACGAATGACAGTCACATTGACAGGAGGTGGGGAGACGGAAAAGCTAATTTTCCAGTTTTCTGGGAGGTTCGTGGCATAGCCAGCAGTCCTGCAGCCGCTCATTGTGGCAGCGGCCTGGGAATAAAGACTAGTATTTTGTCCCTATATGGTTTTTATTTTTTTTAGTTGGAGTTTCACCCTTTGTCACCCAGGCTGGAGTGCTGTGGCACACTCACGGCCACCCCAGCGTCGACCTTCTGGGCTCCAGTGATCCCTCTGCCTCAGCCTTCCAGAGAGCCGGAACCACAGGCATGCACCACCATGCCTGGCTAATTTTTTGATTTATTATAAAGATGAGGTCTCGCCAAGTTACCCAGGCTGGTCTCGAACTCCTGGGCTCAGGCAATCCTCTCTCCTCAGTCTCCCGAAGTGCAGGGATGACAGGTGTGAGCCATCACGCCCCGCCCTTCTACGCAATTATTTGCTTATCTACAGCACCTGCTCAACTCGTTGACCTCACACTTCCACCTGCAAACCGCTCCTCTTCTGGGTTAAAGGCTGGTCCTGGAGATCAGATCTGCTACCGTCTTCCGTTGTTTCTGTACGGGAATCGCCTAATGCATCAGGCTCCGAGACTGATACTAAGGTAGCTGGGTTTAGACGCCAACAAACGTAAGAATAAGTTCTGGGATGTCGAGGAGGAGGACTTGGTATTTAGCTAGCCTTCCTCCTGTCATCCACAGATGCCCTTTGGCCTCCAATACGTTCTGAACCTAATGGCTGGTGATGTCCGTAGGCTTCCCAGAGGCTAACTTTGTTGCCATTTCCACGAGCAAGGCTGTGGCTGCTTTATCCGAAGACAAGAGGGCCACTTGCTCCTGACCACATCCGACTGCTTAGAGAAGTAGGCAACAGGCTGGGTGGGGGGTTGGGGTTCGTCCAGTCTTTGAATGAGCACCCCGTGGCTATGTTGTTATAGCCAGATAGAGAGAAAGGAGCCGCCAAGACGCAAAGAGGGTCAAATTGTGAGTCCTTTATTTGGGCTGGTGACCAAGAGCGGACTAGTGTCCCCAAGAACTCTTGGCTTCCCGAACAGAGTGAGTAGAGGATCTATAAAGGCAAAAATGACATAGCCTGTACAGTTTGATTTACATTTTCTTGGCAAAACATTGGACAGTTAGATGAGATACAGAATTTGCAACTAGGGAGTTTCTAAGCACCAAGAACAGGAATGTGGGTGTGCAGTGTGATTACAGGAAGGTTCCATAAGGGGGTAATTTCTGGGTTAAGATGGAAGATCCTTAGCCGGGCGTGATAGCATGCGCCTGTAGTTCCAGCTACTTGGAAGGCTGAAGCGGAAGGATCGCCGGAGCCC
>NW_007074906.1:0-544 GCF_000164805.1 Carlito syrichta
TGTCCACTCGGATACCTGATTCTGAATTGTACCCCACCTCTTTAAAATAAAAGATAAAAAAAAAGGAGGCCTGTGAGGAGGGAGGCCGTCCCGGGAGGTGCGGTGGGCCTGGCCAGGGCAGGAGGCCCCAGAAGCCGAGAGCGCCCTGTCCTAGCCCCGGCTGAGGGAGGAGACAAAGACGAATGGTTCTCTCTCGGCGCTGGGCAGGGAGTCCCCGGGCTCAGTCCAGCTGTGGGCACCCTCTCGGGCAGAGGGCCCAGGGAGCAGAGGGGCTTTGGGGAGGGAGGGCCGAGGGGAAGGGGCCGTGCACAGGACCGAAGCCCCCGCCGGCAGAGGCTGCAACGCCCCTGCGGGCAGCAGCCGGCCTCAGCGCCTTTTGTGTGGAACCGGGAGAATGCCTGGCAGGGGCCAGCCTAACAGGTTGATTCTGGAAGAAGGACCCGGGGATGGGTTAGCAAGGAAGATTCTGGGCTCTCCCTCAGACCTACGGAGTCACAAACCCTGGGGATGGGGCCCAGGAATCTGTGTTTTCGCAAGCTCCGCC
>NW_007074907.1:0-1071 GCF_000164805.1 Carlito syrichta
AAAAAAGGGGGGGGGGGGGTGGCCAGCCATGGCGGCTCACACCTATAATGCCAGTACTTTGGGAGGCCAAGGTGAGAGGATTGCCTGAGCTCATGGGTTTGAGACCAGCCTGGGTAAGTTGACGAGACCTCATCTCTACAATAAAATCAAAAAATTAGCCAGGTGTGATAATGGGTGCCTGTATTTCCAGCTGCTTGGAAGGCTGAGGCAGAGGGATCACCTGAGTCCAGCAGGTCAAGGCTGCGGTGGCCGTGAGCATGCTATTGCACTCCAGCCTGGGCAGCAGAGTGAAACTCTGACTCAGAAAAAAAAAAAAAAGAAAGAAAGAAAGAAAAAAGAAGCAAAGGCCAGAGATTATTTGGGTGAGGGGCAGGGATCACTGCCAGGTGACTGACCCCCATAGCCAGTGTCCCAGATGCTGCCAACAGCCCCAGCCAGTCCCCTAAGAAATGCTGACATCGTGACCTCGAGGCCCACACCTTTTTCCTGCAGGAGGAGGTGGAAAGAAACCTCAAATAAATTTCACTGTGGCCACCGTGGGAGGGAGGGAGACGGAGGCTGCCCTAGGGATCAAGCCCCTATTTTCACGAGCGTCTCTGGTCAGATCAGTTGCAGAGAATTGGGTTAGGGTGCCAGGAGTCTTCCCAGCATGGCCTGCGATGAGTCACAGGTGACGCCCCTGCCCTGGAGCCTGGGCCTCACTGGGCAGGTAGGAGCACATCCCAAACCCCTCTGGCCTCTGCCAGAGGTTCCGGGGACACCCACTCACTTGGCCTCATTCCCAAGGTGAGTCCCTGCCCCATGCCTGTCACCCACTGGCATTGGCCCTCTTCAGGAATGACAGAGCTATCCTGCCTGGGCAAGCCACATGGCAGACCTGACTTCTCAGGGGAGACAGGGACCCCAATAAGGGAAGACCCAAGGAAAGGAAACAGATGTGACCCCTCCACCCCTAGGTCATCCTGTGGTGACACGAATGACCAAGTCTGCCCTGGCTGCACAGTCCCACCATCACTATCGAATTTACCTTGACTCAGTTGATTACTTGTTTCTTGTTATATCCTCTTCTGC
>NW_007074908.1:0-845 GCF_000164805.1 Carlito syrichta
GAGGGAGGGAGGGAGGAGAGCAGGGGCACATGCCCACACACAGCATGTCTGGTCCACTACCAGGGGAGTGAGGGCCAGCCAGAAGCCCCAATTTAACCTGCGTGCAGCCCACTTAAGGAGGTAATTCTCACATGTACCCCACAGCTCTAAAATAAAATATGTAAATGAAATTTGAAGAGAGAGAGAAAGGGTGGCCCAGTGCGAGGCGGGAGGGGTTGGCTGTGGCCAGTTGCCTGAGGGTGGGCACCGGCCACACCTGGGGGTGGAGGTGGTGCGGATGTGTGGTCCAAGGCCAGGCCCTGCACTGCATCGGCCGCCAGCTGCCCAGGCACAAGCCACGTCTTTGTTCCCTGGGACGCTGGATGCCCAAGAGCACTCAGAGAAAGCCACAGGTATTGCCCAATGCCGACTGACACTCACGACCCAACACCGAAAACAGGCAACTCAGGTCGGCCCAGTCAGACTGAACTCAGGGTGGAACAATCCAACCGCCAGGACTGCTCTGGTTAAACCAGCTGCCAGCCCCCACCAGGTCAACCGCAGTGGCCCCAGCCCTCCCAAAAATTACCCTCATGGTCCCATCATCCCAATCACCCAGACGGCCCCATCCACCATCACCCTCATGGCCCCATCTCCCCAAAATCATCCCCATGGCCCTACCCCCCCAATCACCCTTATAGCCCCATCATCCCAAATCACCCCCATGGCCACATTCCCCCAAATTATCTAGATGGCCCCATCTCCCTAAAATCACCCTCCATCCTCCCAATAACCCTCATGGCCCCATCCCCCCAGTCACCCTCATGGCCCCACCTCCCCAAAATCACCCTCATGGACGCACCCCC
>NW_007074909.1:0-894 GCF_000164805.1 Carlito syrichta
GCCCAACCCCCCAGGCCATTCCCCTGCAGGCCAGCCCCCTCCCTGGGTTCGCTCCTTCCCGGAGAAGGAAGGAAGGAAGGAATGAAAGAACCAAAGAAGGAAGGAAGCCAGAGGCCAGACAGTCCCAGCACCAAGGAAGGAGGGAGGGAGGGAGGGAAGAAGAAAAGGAAAGAAAGAAAAGAAAAGAAAAGAAACCAGACTTTCCTATCACTTCGGGAGGCCGAGGTCAGAGGATCTCCCTAGTCCAGGGGTTTGGGACTTGCCCGGGGCACTTGAGACCTCGTCTGTACAATGAATTAAAAAGTTAGCCGGGCGCGGTGGCTCACACCTGTCATCCCAGCACTTTGGGAGGCGGAGGCGAGAGGACGGCCTGAGCCCGGGGCTTCGAGACCAGCCTGGGCAACTTGGCAAGCCCTCGTCTCTACAACCATCATCATCATCAAAATGAGCCGGGCGTGGTGGCCTTGCTGTGGTTGTAGCTACTTGGAAGGCCGAGGCGGAAGGCTCGCCGGAGCCCTGCAGGTCGACGCTGGGGTGGCCGGGAGCCTGCGTGCCACTGCGCTCCAGCCTGGGCAGTGGAGTGAGGCTCCATCTCAAAAAAAAAATTTTTGAAAAGACTAGGCCAGCCAGGCACGGGGGTTCCTGCCTGGAATCCCAGCACTTTGGGAGGCCAAGGCAGGAGGTTGACTTGAGCCTAGGGGTTTGAGACCAACCTGGGCCACATAATGAGACCTCGTCTACTACAAAAAATAAATAAATAAATAAGCCAGGCTCGGTGGCTCAGCCTGTCATCCCGCGCTTTGGGAGGCTGAGGTGAGTAGATTGCCTGAGCCCGCGGGTTCGAGACCCGCTTAGGCAACTTGGCGAGACCTCATCTCTACAATAAATCAAAAA
>NW_007074909.1:1200-3593 GCF_000164805.1 Carlito syrichta
GCACTTTGGGAGGCAGAGGCAAGAGGATTGCCTGAGCCCGCGGGTTCGAGACCAGCCTGGGCAACATGGTGAGGCCTCGTCTCTCCCATCCATCGAAGAATTAGCTGGGTGTGGTGGCACGGGCCTGTGCTTCTGGCTACTGGGAAGGCTGAGGCAGAAGGATCCTGAGCCCTACAGGTCGAGGCTGTGGTGGCGTGAGTGTGCCGCTGCCCTGCCGCCTGGGCGACTGAAATGAAGACGGAGATGGGACGGGACAGGATGCGATGGGGTGAAGACAGCCAAGCACCAGCCGAGTTGCCGGGACTCGGCGGTGGAAGGAAGCTGCTTTCTGTCTGGTGGCCGGCCCTGGCGACTCTGAGCAGGTGATGTGTAGACAGCGGATGCTCGGTGGCCAGGCTGCTTTATCTGGGGACAATTGACCCCCGAGGGGACATGAGGCGGGGGCTGGAGAGGCTTTTGGTCTCAGGATGGGGCCGGGACCTGTACTGTGGCATCCGCTGGGCAGAATCCTGGGAAATTTCTGAACATTCTGCCGTGCCCTGGACGGGCCGGCCCCACGCCACGCAGAGAATTATCCAGGCCTACACGTCAGGGCTGCCGAGGTCGAAGGCTGATGTTTGCAGCTGGATGATCATGTGGGCTTCTTGGTGGCAAGGGAGACATCCCGCGACTGGCTGATTTCGGCGGAACAGAACTGACCAGAAGGCTGACTTCCGGGGTTGAAGAGAGGACAGGACTCACGAGGGCCTGGGAAGCTGGAATCCTCAGTCGGGTGCCACTGCCGTGTCCCCTGCCGTGGCTGGATGGAGCCTGCCCCCTCCGTGTGGCCACAGTCACTGGGTCACCGGGCGGCAGACTGGCCGAGCCTCCCGCGACAGACCCCCGGCAGGGGCCTCTGTGGGGGACCGTGGGGGCGTGGCTCCCGCCAAGACACACTCGGGGGTGAATTCCTCAGCTCAGGAAAGGGGTGCCGCCGCCGGGCCGCCAGAGGAGAGGCGTGTGTGGGATGTCAAAAACACACGCGAGTCGCGATCATCGCCCGCACGCTTGTCCTCTGCAGGGACCACGGTGCACGTGTCGGGACACCCTCAGCCCCGTGCAGACGCTTTGCTGGTGTTTTCAGCTCGGGGACGTGCTGCCTCTCGGGGTGGGCTGGTGCGTCTGGACAGCCTTGCCGTTGCCGGTGTGTGCCCCACGGTGTCACTGGCTTCTCTCTCTAAGTTCTGCACTTCAAGGTGACAGAGCGGCAGCACCCGGATGGCCTGGACTGAGGTTGGTCCCGCCCATGGCGTCCTCTCCTCGGGAACTCCAGAGTCACGCCCATTGCAGGGGGCAAGACTGGGAGCCCCGCCATTCCTGTCCCAGAGTCGCCTGGCAGGCACATCGGACGACCAGAGGGGCCTTTGCATTCTGACGCCTTCAAAAGAGGCGGAAATAAAGCGAAGGAGATCGTTAACCTTTCCTGTGCGTTTTTAGTTTTTTTTTTTTCAATTGGGGGTCTTCCTCTGTCGCCCAGGCTGGAATGCGGTGATACGATGCTAAGGGTCACCTGCAGGCATGTGCCACCACGCTGGGCTCATTTTTAAAAAAAATTTTATTTGTAGGGACAGGAGTCTCGCTGTGTCACCCAGGCTGGTCTCAAACTTCCAGATCGCTCAAGGGATCCTCCCGCCTTGGCCTCCCAAAGTGCCGAGAAGACAGGGGTGAGCCCCCCAGCACCCGCGGGAGGTTTTTCCAACTATGGAGATAAGGGAAGAATTTCTTTTCTTTTGTTTTCGTTTTTGGAGTCGGCGTCTCCCTCTGTCGCCCAGGCCGGAGGGCAGGCGCACACTCCCAGCCACCGCAGCCTTGACCGGCCGGGCGCGTGGCTGGAAACGCCAGCGAGCACCAACACCCGGTGGACTTTTGGATGGATCGTCGAGACGAGGTCACGCCGTGTGGCTCAGGCCTGTCTCGAACTCCTGAGCTGGGGCCGGTCTCTCGCCTCGGCCTCCCAGAGTGCTGAGACCATGACAGGCGTGCACCACCGCACCCGAGAGCGGGCAGCCTTTCCAGGACCCAGACTCCTGGAAGATCCGAAGTCCCCAGAGGACCTCAGGCGCTGCCTGCCGGGACGTCCCTCGGGGGGAGCCCTGGGGGTGGGGTGGAGTCGGAGAGGGGACGTCGCCCCCTCCCACACCCCCGGGGACAGCAGGCGTCAGGGAATGCGCCAGGACCCGCAGAGTCCGACCCGCCCTCCCGGCGGACTCTCCTTTCCCCCAGATGGCGTGGCCGCGTCCGGAGCCCCCGAGGTCGGGTGGCCCGGTCGGCGCCCGGAGACGGGCAGCCCCCACGTCCTCCGCTCCCGCCCCGGCCCGGCCGCCCGCCTCCGCCCTCCACGGGGACAGGCACCT
>NW_007074909.1:4701-8684 GCF_000164805.1 Carlito syrichta
ACCCCCCCCCCCCCCGAGTCCCAGGGCCAGCGAGCTCTCCGGGACACCGGAGGTGACCTCGTCCGGAGTGGGCGGGACATGGGGGTGGGTGGTCCGGGGACAGGCCGGAGCCCTCCCAGAAGGCGGCGCTGCCTCCAGCAGATAGGTGCCGTGCCCCCTCGACTCGGAGCAGCGGAGGGGCGTCCGACCTGCCCTCCCCTGCAGCGGCAGCAGCGTGCAGGCTCCCCTGCCAAGGGGTCGTGGGTCCCCACCCCTCCACATCCCTCCTCCTTCAGGGCCCCGAGGCGCTGGAGCACAGGGTCAGGGGGCGGAGCCCTCCGGAAGGCAGCCCCATCCCCCCAGGCCATTCCCCTGGGATAGCCCCCTCTGCGGGCCATCCCCTCCCTGGTTTCATAACACCCCCCCATTCCCGACCCCTGGGCCAGCCCCTTCCCCTGCCAGGCCCCTCCCCTAGGCCACCACCCTCCCAGGGTCCGGCCCCTCCCTGCATCCTGGCAGGACAGCTGCCTCCCGTTTGGCCTTTGCTGTCCTGCCCCTGAAGGGAGAGCACAGGCGTCCTGAGCACAGCCCTGAGGGGGAACATGCCTTGGGGATCCTGACGGCACCCTGTCCTCCATCTCACCCCACACTCCAGCCCTCCAAGCTGACGGGGATCCGCCACCACCACGGCTAGAGGGAGACACCCAAGTCGACCCCCGACCTGAGCTAGTCTTCAGGGAGACCGAGGCCCTGTCCATCTCCCCAACCCTGCAAGAAGGAGCTGACACTGAGTCTTTTTGGGGGTGGCGTGCTAATGGCCCCCCTGTGTTGACCTGCTGATCTCCGAGGATTTTTCCACCCCAGCCTTCCAAGTAGCCAGGCTAATTTTTTTTTTTAATTTATTGTAGAGATGAGGTCTCGCCATGTAGCCCAGACTGGTCTCGAACCTGTGGATTCAGGTAATCCTCTCACTTTGGCCCCCCAAACTGCTGGGTTACAGACTGAGCCACCGAGTTCGGCCGACACTGAGTCTTAAGGGACACTGGTGGCAGAATGGGACAGGTGGGGGGATGGGACAGGTGATCACAGGTGGAGGAGGGTTGGGTGACCACAAATGGAGGGAGAGGACAGGCAACCATGGGGGGTAGGGAACAGGTGAGCACAGGTGGGGGGGATGGGAAAGGTGACCACATGCGGGAGGGCACAGGTGAGCACAGGTGGGGAAGGGGACAGATGTTCCCAGGTGGGGGTGGGTACAGGTGACCATAGATGGGCGGAGGGAATAGGTGACCATAGATGGGCATAGGGGACAGGTGACCACAGATGGGGGAGGGGACAGGTGACCACAGGTGGAGGAGGGTCGGGTGAACACAAATGGAGGGAGAGGACAGGTAACCACAGGGGGGAGGGAACAGGTGAGCACAGGTGGAGGGATGGGAAAGGTGTATACATGCGGGAGGGCACAGGTGGGAAAGGGGACAGGTGTTCACAGGTGGGGGTGGGTACAGGTGACCATAGATGGGCGGAGGGAATAGGCGACCATAGATGGGCATAGGGGACAGGTGACCACAAATGGGGAGGGGACAGGTGACCACAGGTGGGGGAATGGGACAGGTGACCACAGGTGGAGGAGAGTTGGGTGAACACAAATGAAGAGGACAGGTAACCATGGGGGGAGGGAACAGGTGAGCACAGGTGGGAGGGATGGGAAATGTGACCACATGCGGGAGGGGACAGGTGACCATAGATGGGCAGAGGGAACAGGTGACCACAGATGGGGGAGGGGACAGGTGACTACAGGGGGTGATGGGACAGGTGACACCAGGTGGAAGGGTGGGAACAGGTCACCGTAGCGTGTGGCCAAGCTGGAGGGTCAGGACCCAGCACCCCGTGCCAAAGTCCCTCGTGGAATGTCCGGGAAAGGCCTGAAAGGGCCCAGAGCTGCCCTTAGGTGGTGACAAGCACACGCTCCAGCCGTGGGTCAGACTCATGGGGAGGGGAGCTTAGGTCAGACGAAGTGGGAGAGGACCCTCCTCCACTGGGTTTCACCATCCCTGGTCAACCCTCCCCCCCCCCCGGGAGCTATTCCGTCTCATCTCCCTCGACGTGGGGAGCGGCGGGGGACAGGCACAGACCCCTGAGTCCCAGACTCTGCTGTTGCAGCTGCAGGGGCATCGAGGCAGAGAGCATGGATCACACTTCCCCAGCCCTCATGGGGTACCCCCCAGCCTGCACGATGCAGCCCAGAGAAGCTGGATCCCAGGAGGATGTGACCTACCTTATTCTCCTGTCCCTCACGGAGGCGCTCAGTCTGGCGGGCTGCTGGGGAATGGAATGACCCTCTGGCTTCTCAGCGCCAACGTCTGCAGAAACCCCTTCGCCATCTACCTGCTGGACGCGGCCTGCGCCGACCTCATCTTTCTTGGCTGCCACATGGTGGCTGTGGTCCCCGACTGCTGCTCGGCCAGCTGGCCTTCCCAGGCTTTGTGTGGGCCAGCCTGGCCACGCTGCGGTTCTTCTGCTACACAGTGGGCCGGGGCCTGCTGGCGGCCGTCAGGGTGGAGCAGTGCCTGGCCACCCTCTTCCCGGCCTGGTACCCGTGCTGCCACCCACGCCACCTGAACATCTGCATGTGCGCGCTCACCTGGGCCCTCTGTCTGTCGCACCTTTTGCTCAGCGGAGCCCGCACGCACGTGTTCAGGGAACCCAGCCGCCAGCCGTGCAGGACGCTGTGGCTGGTGGCAGCGGCCCTGGAGGCTGCCCTGAGCTGTGCCTTGTGCGGGGCCAGCCTGCTACTGCTGCTGCGTGTGGAGTGGGGCGCCCGGCCCCCAGCCAGGGCTTCTCTGCCCTGATGCCCTTGGCCGTCTGCTCTTCCTCTTCTGTGGCCTGCCCTTCGGCATCTACTGACTGTCCTGGAACCTGCACTGGCACATACCTCACCACTTCTATCATCTCAGCTTCCTTGTGGCCACCGTGCACGGTGCCGCCAAGCCCCTCATCTACTTCCGCCTGGGCAGCGCCCGGGGCCGCAGGCTGCGGGAGTCCCTCCGGCTGGTCCTGCAGCAGGCGCTGGGGAACAAGGCCCAGCTGGCGGCCGGAAGGGAGGCCTCCTGCCGGGGCCTGGTGGACATAGCGACCTAGACCTAAGCCCGTGTAAGCCGGGAGGGCCGCCCGCTCCAGGGAAGGAGGTGGTTTCGAGGTGGAGTGGGAAGGACCCTGGGAGGCCTCTGCTGGTGCCCAGGGCTGGGTGCCGAAGGCGGGCACCTCTCTCCCCTGCATGAGGCTCACCTGGTGTTGCTGGAAGGCGCCCTCTCGGCGTGCCGGGCGGGTGGGCTGTGAGCCTGAGGAGGAGGCCCAGGAATAAGCATTTTGAGGAAACCTCCCCACGGGTCTCAGGCCCAGGAGCTGGGAAAGTTGCCGCCGTAGCCCACTCAGTTACAGCAAAGAGACCCAGGGAAGGCCTGTCGCCAGGCGAGGGCAGGTCCAGACTCCCACAGTCTCACCTTCCAGCCCCTTTGCAGCTGCAGGCACATCCCCCGCCCCCAGCAGAACACAGAGTGAATCCTCTTCGGATCCCCACGCCTCCTGGGTGGAGCCTAAAACGGAGGGCTGTCCCAAATTTGATGCCCCCCAACTCTGCACAAAGTGCCCGGCCGCCTTCTTGCCACTGGCCGGTTCCGCTGCCCTCCGGCGAAGCGGGAAAACACGGTGACATGGCAGGGCCACTGCCGTGTCTCAGAACGAGGTCAGGAACCTTCAGCCTGAGGCCCGGCTCGGCTTGCATGTCTGAGATTTTCTTGAGAGGAGGCATGTAGGGACTTGGAAAAGGGCTCCCAGGAGTCTGGGGGCTACTGTGGGTAACGGCCCCGGGTTCAAGGCCGTGAGACTCGGGCCTGGACCTTGCAGCCCTTACTCAGAGCTTCAGGAAAGCCGGCGACATCCAGTATCCTGGATCTCGGGATGAAGCAGCCGGGAGGGCCGACAGGCTCCATGCAGCCCGACCC
>NW_007074909.1:8704-16056 GCF_000164805.1 Carlito syrichta
CCGCCCAGCTCGGCCCAGCCACCCCTCAGGGCAGCACCGCCTACCCCTCTTAAGCCCCGCCCCACCCCGTGCAGCCCCGCCCACGGCCCGCAGCCGTGTCTCCCAGGGGGCCCAAACCTACAGCACCTGGACAGCTCCCCGCCGACCCCATCCGAAGCAGCTGGTCAGCCCCTGCCTTGGGCAAGTCCCCCTCAGCGAAGTCCCCTAAGGAAGGACCCCTGGGCCCGGGGACACAGAGACGGGGGTGGGGGCGGGAGCACCTGCTCACAGGGGTTAGGAGAGGGACCTGGAGCCCACAGCTCGGCTGACCCAGCCTGGTCCCCGCGACATCACCGCAGGCGAGTCGCACCACCGCCCCACACCCTCGCTGCCTCCTCTGTGCAACATGAGAACCCAGTGATCTGAAGCGCACAGAACGCTTTGAGTCGTGCCCGGCGTCTCGGAGCATAGCAGACGCGGTCGCCAGCTTCATGGTCACCAACGCTCCACCACCGTCCACACCCCCGGTGGGAGTCTTCACCCGCGGGCTAGGGCGTCTGAGATGCGCCTTCTCTGATTTCTGCGAGGGAGCAGAGTTCTGACTCCGCATCTGGAGAGGGAGGGACACCCTGTCTCTGCCATGACAGAGCCTGTCCCTCCACGTCTGAGCGAGGGTCGTGTCCTGGAGCCAGGCTCTGACACCCTCACGCCCCACAGGAGCCGTGCTGGCTAAGCCGCGGCACCCCAGCAGGTCTGGAGCCGGGATCCCAGGAGACTGGGAGGCCAAGGGGCCGATCCACTGGTGACTGAGCCCACACTGCTCAGACGTGGGGCCTCTCTCACCTCCTCCAGGACAGGTGTGCCAGCTTCAGCTGCCTGTTTGGGGAAGCAGGAGCGAGGGAAGTGGCCAGTCCCCAGATCCTCCTTTCAGGCCCTGGACAGAAACTTCCCCTGACCAGGGGGAGCCCCGAGGGAAAGAGCATTTCATTGGCCTCCCTGTGAGCTGATCTTCCAAAATGTGGGGAAGGTCACCCACTTTGCAGATGAGAGCTCCGAGGTTCGGGGGGGTGGTAGGAAACTGCTCAGGACCGCCAAGAAAGTGGCAGAGCCAGAAAGTGACTCCCAGACCACCCACCCGCCCCCACTGCCCCTGCCTCACCGACCGGGGCCCTCAGCCCCACCTGGCTGTCCCCAGCCCCTCCCACTCAGGCACCTTTGCTGCAGAAGGGTCTGGATGGGCCAGGGACCCTCAGGTGCCCACTCCCTCTCAGCCTGCCCTCAACATCCAGGAGGGTGACTCTCAGTTTCTCCTCACCAGCCCCATGGGACCGGGGCACCACCCCAAGGAGCCCCAGAAATGCAGCCTCCTCTTGGGTCTTCATGGAAACCGGAAGCAGCTCCAGCCCCATCCCGGTCCCGGATGGGGCAGCAGGTGGGTGGCCTGATGGCCCAGGAGGCTGGTGGGATGTCCCCTTGGCCCCAGACCTGTTAGTTCAGCCCCCAGCCCCCAGAGACCTCAGAACATTGGGACCCGATGGGGCGTCCTCTGAGTGGGCTGCTGAGCTTCCGTCCAAGCCAGGCCAGCCCTGATGCCTTTACCCTGCAGGGCCCTGGGGTCCAACGGCTCAAAGGCAGCCTCTGCCCCAGCCTCAGGCAAAGCTTGGAGTCAGGCCAGGTAGGGGAGGAGACTGGGGTCCGAGGGGGACAAGGTCTGAGGGCCAGAGCCAGTGTCCAGCCCAGCCACCCACCCCAGTCCCCCGGGCCCCACCAGGGCTGGTCTAGCCAGGACCGAGTTCCCAGGAACAGCAGGTCCTGCCCCCGACAGCCAACATTCCAGGGAGCCTCTGTCACCCACTCCCTCCTCAGGGCCCAGGAGGGCCACTTGGGCTCCAGCCTGTGTGTGTGAGGACAGGGGGCAGGACAGGCGGGGACCAGTGCCCGGGAACGCCCGCACCCACCCACCCCACCCCAGTGCTCCGTACGACTTTGTAAATCAGTGTTTTGCTGGGTCGTGTCTTCCCACGGGAGGCCACGCTCACCCCTCGGCTATTTCATGATCTCAGAAGCTGGAAAACACCCCAGAGGTCGCACTTCCAACACGAGGTGGCCTTAGTCTAAACTGTTCCCGAGAAATTGCGTGATTCCTCCACCACCCTGGGTCCTTCTCCTCTGAAACACACCCCTCCCCTGCCCATCAGTGCCCACACACGCACCAGGCTCGGAGTGGCTGGGCCTTAAAGTTCCAGGGCAGGGTGTGGGGAGTCCCCCTGCCCATCCTGCTTCCCCTCCTCCCCCATCCTGCTCCCCCATTGGAGCGGCTGGCCTGGTTGATTTACGGAAGAAGCGTTTTTCTTGTCAACTCTTGGGTGCCACCAGCCATAGAAGCTGGCCCCTGCCAAGCGCGGCCTCTGGGTGGGCGCTGGGCCACACAGGTAACATACACGATACCGCATAAACTCCTCGAATACCCTGTGGGAAACTGAGGCTCTCAGGGCTGAGACGGCCTGGCAGGAGCCCAGCGGTGACGCAGCCAAGCCAGGCTCCTAGCAGGAGCCTCCAGCCCAGGACCCTGGTCCCCTGCTGGCAGGAGGGAGCCAGTGGCCCCCTGGGAGCCCCTCCCTCTTGGCCATGCCCCCAACTCAGAAAGGAGGAAGGGAGAGGCCTGGGCCATCGCCCTCCCATCGGCCCCTGGGCTCGCCAGGTCTTGTTTGCTGAGTTCTGAAGTTCTCTGGCATCCGTGGTCTTGGGACCCTGGAGGGACGACCCCTCCCAGGTCAGCCCATTCCTGGGGACAGTGAACAGCTCTTCTGAGATTGCACATTTCTTTTTTCTTTTCTTTTTTTTTCTTTGAGTCGAGGATTCACTGTGTCACCCAGGCTGGAGTGCAGTGGCACGATCATGGCGCACCACAGCCTCAGTCTCCTGGGTTCAGGCGATCCTTCTGCTTCTGCCTCCCAAGTAGCTGAGACTACAGGTGCGCGCCACCATGCCTGGCTAACTTTTTTATTTTTTATAGAGAGGAGGTCTCGCCAAGTCGCCCAGGCTGGTCTCAAACCCCTGGGCTCAAACAATCCTCCCACCTTAGCCTCAGAACACCCCAAGTCTTAGATCCGTGAGTGGGCCATGTGCTTCAGGAAGAGACAGGGAGGGCAACATGGCACTGATGCCACACACAGACAAGTGGTCCAGTGTCCTCATCTGCCACTCAGGGCTGCACAACTTTGGAAGAGCCCTTGAAGTGTCCTGTCCCTGCAGGCGGGGACAACAAGGCCACCATCTCAGACCTCACAAAATCGCCCTCACTCACAAGGAAGGGTCACCCAGGACAGCGCTGCACCTGACCTGTCCACGCAGTCAGGACAAATGGCCACACACCAGGCGGCTTAAAACAATAGGACTCATCCTCTCGGGTCTGGAGGTCGGCGATCGGAGACCGAGCCATCACGCTCCCTCAGAAGGCCCCAGGACCAGCCTGGGCCATGCAGCGAGACCCAAAAAATCCAGAAATAAGCCAGGCGTGGTGGCGCGTGCCTGTAGTCCCAGCTACTCAGGAGGCGGAGATGGGAAGATCGCCTGAGCCCAGGGGGCTGAGGCTGCGGTGAGCCATGACTGCACCACGGCACTCCAGCCAGAGTGAGGTCTGGACTCACAAAGAAAAATAAAAAGGCTCCAGGGAGGCACCTTCTCCCCTGCGTCTTCCAGCTCCTGGGACTTCAGGCGTTCCTGGACTCCAGTCGCTGCCGCCGTCCTCGGGCGGTCTCTCCTCTCCGTGTCTCTCCTTTTTCTCCGAAGGACGCTTGTCATGGGGTTTGGGGCCCACCCATCTACTCCCATCTTAAAATCCATACTCACCTCTGCAAAGACCCTTTTCCCCAATAGCGTCCCACTCGCAGGTTCTGGAGATTAGGACGTGGGCATGTCTTAGGGTGCCACAGTCAGCCACGACGTGCATGGGGTGGGCAACGGCTGCTGTACTCTTGTCCCCTCCTCCCCGGGGGGCTTCCTCCAAACACTCCACCTGCCCTGACCCCCTCCCAGCCAGGGCAGAGGAGACAGAGAGAAGCCCCCCTACTCAGGGGCCGACAGCCCCGCCCGAGGGAGACAGGCACTCAGCCACGCGAGAAAGTGAAAGCGCAGCCTGGAAGTGGGGAGAATGTCTTCAGGGCGGTGTCTTGGGGGGGACAGAGAAACCACAGGTCATTGCTTGCCTGGCCTGGGCTGACCAAGGGGGACAGATCGTTTCCCCCCCCCATGGAGTTTCCATGGCAAACTGCTCAATTTCACGCCAACCTGCTGTGTGTCGCAGGGTGTAGCTGTCCTTGGCACCAGAGTTGCTGGAAATGCGTGACAGAAAGCAATCTTGGGCGGGACGTGGTGGCTCACATCTGTCATCCCAGCATTTTGGGAGGCCGAGGCAGGAGGATCGCTTAGGCCCGATTGTTCAAGACCAGCCAGACTGCCATCTGGCAACACAGCCAGACTGCCATCTCTAGAAAAAGTAAAAAAATCGTGGTGGCTCACACCCGTCATCCCAGCGCTTTGGGAGGCTGAGGTGAGAGGATTGCGAGTCCAGGGGTTCGAGACCAGCCAGGGCAACTGGGTGAGACCTCATCTCTACAACAAGTCAAAAAATTAGCTGGGCATGGTGGTGCATGCCTGGAGTTCCAGTTACTTGGAAAGCTGAGGTGGAAGGATCACCTGGACCCAGCAGGTCGAGGCTGCCGTGGCCGTGAGCATGCCATTGCACTCCAACCTGGGTGACAAAGTGAGGCTACGACTCAAAAATAAAAAATAAAAAAATTAGCCAGGCGTGGAGGTGTGCACCTGTAGTCCCAGCTATTTGGGAAGCTGAGGCAGAGGGATCACCTGAGCCCAGAAGGTTGAGGCTGTGGTGGCTGTGAGCGTGTTACTGCACTCTAGTCAGGGTGACAGAGTGAGACCCCAACTCAAAAAAAAAAGAAAAAGAAAAAGCAATGCTGGAGATTAGGCCACCCACCCCAAATGTCCCTTAAATAGGAGAAGCCCTCTGCATGCGTGTGGTTGCTGTCCTCACCCAAGGCCTGGAGTGGAGGCTGCTGTGTGCCCCTCGCTGGTTGGCCTGCCTGACTGGGAGATCTCTAAGGAATAAATATTCTTAGGGGCTGGGTGCAGTGGCCCATGCCTATAATTCCAGCACTTTGGAAGGCCCAGGTGGGCGGATGGCTTGAGGCCAGGAGTCTGAGACCAGAGTGGGCAACTCAGTGAGACTCATCTGTACAAAAAAAAATTTTTTTTTTCTTTTTGAGTTGGAGTCTCACTCTGTCACCCAGACTGGAGTGCAGTGGCTGCTCCCAGCCACCGCAGCCTCGACCTGCTGGGCTCCGGCGATCCTTCCACCTCAGCCTTCCAAGTAGCTGGAACTACAGGTGTGCGCTATCACCCCTGGCTAAATTTTTGATTTATTGTAGAGATGAGATCTCGCCAAGTTGCCCAGGCGGGTCTCGAACCCGCGGGCTCAGGCAATCCACTCACCTCAGCCTCCCAAAGCGTGGGATTACAGGCTGAGTCACTGAGCCTGGCTAAAAAAAAAAAAAAAGATTTAAATTAGCCTAGCATGGTGGCGGTCACCTGTAGTCCTAGCTGACACAGGAGGGTCACTTGAGACCAGGAGGTCGAGGCTGTGGTGGGCCATGAACATGCCACCATGACAGAGGGAGACCCCACCTCAAAGACACAAACAAACCTTTAAAAAAAGCTCTTGTGGCCAGGTGCGGTGGCTCAAGCCTGTAATCCCAGCACTTTGGGAGGCCGAGGTGGGAGGACTGCTGGATGCTGGCATTCCAAGACTCGTCTCTACAATATATGAGAAAGAAGTTAGCCAGGTGTGGTCGTGCGTGCCTGTAGTTCCGGCTACTTGGGAAGCTGAGATGGGAGCATCGCTGGAGCCCAGCAGGTCAAGGCTGGGGTGACCACTGCACTCCGGCCTGGGCAACGAAGTGAGACTCCAACTCAAAACAAAAAACAAAAAACCTCTTGAACTCTCACACTGTGGCTGTGTTATTGAAGCCAAACCTTCGGACCCCTGCAGGGGGGTCCCCTGCCTCCTTGGCTGCTGGGGTCAGGACCTGCCAGCTAAGGGGACAGAGACACGCAAAGAGGTTCCTTCCAAACAAAGGCAGGTAAGGGAGGCTGGAATGTCGAGGCGGGAAGGTGGCCTTGAGGAAAGGGGGGCGGTGGTGGGAGGGGACCCAGGAGAGGTGAGGCCCGGGGTCCCAAGGCACCAGCGTCTGGGGTGGAGCTGGCAGGTGGCGGAGACCTTCGGGAGGTGTGGGGTCACCCGGGCTTGCAGGCCCCACAAACCCCGCGTATTATGTATTTATTTATTTGTTTGTAGAGACAGGGTCTCGCTATGTTGCCCAAGCTGGTTTTAGACTCCCAGCCTGCAGGAATCCTCCCGCCTCGGCCTCCCAATGTGCCAGGATTCCAGGCTCGAGCCGCCATGTCCCGTCAGCAAACTGTGTGTTTTTTGTTTGTTTGTTTGCTTTTTTGAGTCGGAGTCTCACTCTGTCGCCCAGACTGGAGTGCAGTGGCCGCTCCCGGTCACTGCAGCCTCGACCCGCTGGGCTCCGGCGATCCTTCCACCTCAGCCTTCCAAGGAGCTGGAACTACAGGCGTGTGCCACCACGCCCGGCTCGTTTTTTGATTGATTGTAGAGACGAGGTCTGCCAAATCGCCCAGGCGGGTCTCGAACCCGCGGGCTCAGGCCATCCACTCGCCTCGGCCTCCCAAAGCACCGGGATGACAGGCTGAGCCACCAAGCCCGGCCAAACTGTGTTTCAAAGTCACTCAGCAAGACCCTCGCAGGCCGGCCTGCAGGAACATCCGCCCGCGGCCCAGGATTTGTGTCCGGGAGTGGCTTCGGAGGCCAAGTCCATTGGAGAATACCCGGAGGGGCGGCGTCTCGGGGGCTGCACATGTTTGGCCCGCAGTGCCGACATGCTCCGGGTGTCCAGGCAGGGGCCTCAGGGTACGGTCCCGAAGGATGACATTCCAGGTGTGACTCAGGGCGCCTGGCTCTGCGGGACGATGTCGGAAAAGCCTCTAACCCCAAGGAACCTGTTGGCGGTTGGGGGCCCGGGGTGGGGACCAGCAGGCAGCGGGGGGAAGGGGTGGGCCTGGGCGGGTGGGCTGCCCCCTGGGCGGGTGGCCACTCGCGTGCAGGCCGAGGAGGAAGGCTGGGCCCACGCTGATGTCTCTGTTTTAGCTCATCCCTGGAATTCCAGCGAAGGCGACACGCCCTCCTGTTTCCAGGGAAGCTGTGCGCTCAGGCCAGCCGGCCCCGGGGGGACCGGGGATTTAGGGCCGCCCGGGACAGGCCCCGGCAGTGAGCGCCG
>NW_007074909.1:16532-17513 GCF_000164805.1 Carlito syrichta
GGGGCGGGCGCCGCCCCCGGCCGCCAGTGGGACAAGCAGGCGCCAGGTGAGGACGCAGGGCAGGAGGCAGGGAGGCCGAGGGCGAGGAAGCCTCCACGGGGCGGAGACAGGCCCGCAAGCAGGGCGGACCCTGGTCAGGGCAGAGGTGGCGGGGGTTGTCGGGGTGGGAACAGACCCTGGGGCGCGACGAGGACTCGAGGGGTGCACTGGGTCCCCTCACTGTCTCTCTCTGACTCTTTCTGTCTCCGTGTCTCTCTTTTCTCTCTATCTCTCTCTTTCTGTCTCTGTCACTCTGTGTCTCTCTCCAACTCTTCTATCTCTGCCTCTCGGTTTCTGTCTATTTCTCTCCCCCCATCTCTTTCTGGCTCTCTCTGTCCTTGTCTCGCTATCCCCCTCTCTCTCTCCTTCTGTCTCTGTCTCTCCCCCCTCTCCCCCACCCCTTTTTTGACTCTGTCCCTGTCTCTGTCTGTGTGTCTCTTTCTGACTCTGTATCCCTGTCTCTCCGTCTCTATCTGATTCTCTGTCCCTGCCACTCTCTGACTCTGCCTTTCTGTGTCTCTGTCTCTCCCTCTCTCTTCCCTCATCTTTCTCTGACTGTGTCTCCCTGTGTGTGTCTCTCTCCCCCCGTCTCTCTCTCTGTCTCTCTGTTTCTATAACCCCGTGTCTCTCTGCCTCTTTTGGCACTTTCTGTCTGTCTCTCTTCTCTCTCTCTGTCCCTGTCTCTCTCTGCCTCTGTCTCTCTGCCTCTGTCTTTCTATGTCTCTCTGACTCTGTCTCTACCTCTGCGTGCACCATGGCACTCACCCCTCCCAGGGGGCACGGACCCCTCTGCCACGTTCGTCCGCCCACCGGGACAGCAGGGCCCTCCCGCAGGCCTGGTCAGGGTCCCGCGGTTGGGAAGGGGGGCCCTGGGGCCGCTTGGGGGGGCAGACACCGGCAGAGCCCCGGCCTCCTCTGTCACGGCGGCCACATCTGTCACCC
>NW_007074909.1:17533-18083 GCF_000164805.1 Carlito syrichta
CTGTTCGTGTGGGTGGCCTGCTGCTCCTCGCGCCCGCGGCCCCGGCTCTACGGCATCGTGCTGGGTGCCGTGCTCCTCCTGGCCTTCTGCGGCCTGCCCTTCGTGTTTTACTGGAGCCTGCGGCCCTTGCTGAATTTCCTGCTGCCCGTGTTCCCCCCACTGGCCACCCTGCTGGCCTGCGTCCACTGCGGCGCCAAGCCGCTGCTCTACTTCGTGTCCGGCCGGCAGCCCGGGAGGGGCGAGCCGCTGCGGGCCGTGCTGCAGAGGGCTCTGGGGGACGGCCCGGAGCAGGGTGGCGCCGGAGGCCTGTCCCTGCCCATGGGCGTCCTCTAGGCTGGGGCCGGCCCGCCCTCCCCCGACGGCCCCGGGCCTCCCAGGGACCCTTGCCTGCCTAGGGACCTGACACGGACCTGGAGAGAGCAGTCCGGACCACCCCCGTGCCAAGCCCGCGGAGGAGACAGCAAGGCCGGGAGACATTGGGGAAGTCGGACGCCCCACGTGGGTGGGACCCGGACCCCGCCCCCGCCCCCCAGGCACAAAAGCTGTCTGC